>NC_089741.1:68605430-68622930 GCF_040412425.1 Macrobrachium rosenbergii
GGTAGACAAGCATGTCTCATGGCCATTGCCATGGTTTTTTTAATGTTGATATTCAGGCTTAGTTCCTTGTACTTTTCTTTGTGTTTTTGGTAACTAAATGTCGCCTGGTTGCTGAGGACAGACTATGCAGACATCATCTGCTCAGATGAAGATTTCTATCTCTCTGAGAAGATTTGAAGCAGCAAGGTTTTCCATGAGAATGCTGGAGAGAAAGAGACTAAGAATTCCTTCTTGTGGTGTAACATTTTCATGCTCATTGAATTCAGAATAAGCCCCTTGGAAGTGGATCCTTGATTCCTGATTCAGAGTGTAGCTCTGTGTCCATGGCAATAGATGAAGTAAAAGAAAATGACGGTAGGGTTTGCCAGTTCATGGGATTTTTCAAAATCCAGAAAGACTATCTAGGCTTTCTTTCATTAACTGTCGACAGGACATTGGTTACGCATTCTCAAGTCCCAATACCTTTTCTCTATGCATATATTCGCGGGTGCGGGGTGGGGGGGTATCCTTACCTCTTTTGAGAGCAAGGTTTAGTTCCTGTATGGTGAAGGGTATATCCATATTATCAAGAGTGTTACAGGCAGCCATTATGGCTGTATTCCTGGTGAGCCCCAGCGTTGTTAGGAAGAGCTGAGTTCCAGGGAGGAAGATTCTTTTTTTTTTGATACCCTGTTAATCCACCTCCAGGCTTTGGTAACAGATGTGACTCAGTGCAGTTGCTCACACCATTGACACCAGGTTTACAATCTTACCTTATAAGCGACATGAGCAGAACTGGTGGTAACCTCTTTCATTAGGGTGGGCAGTTGAGCAGTCCTATGTCCCCTGAAAACTTTCTGTTAATTCTTCAGTTCATTTCTCTGACTCTGGAATTATATTCCCAGGCATCTTCATAGTAGCCAAAAGTGTACTGTTTCTTTGGCGTGGACACTAGCTGCACTCATTATATTGTTGCAAAAATCTTGCAAAAAAATAGAACGTGGGACAATTGTATTCTCTAGACCAGGTAGTCCTAAAGTTTTCAAGGATCGTTCTCTTTACAAGCTCATGCCTCTATTCTGGAGGAGGAGGAGAGGGTGGAAGTCTCTGTAAATGTAAGGTGGATTGTAAGACAAAATGGTCACTGATTAATATGGCTGCAAATGCCAGATCACACTATCTTTCAGATTACTGGAGCAAAGAATTAGGTCTAACAGGCCTTCCTGTAGGTGAGTTGGATCATCACATTTGTTCAGTAATTTGACTTCTGGAAATTACTGGAACAAACAGTGCAGCTGGCGTCTCGTGGGGCCTTCAGGGCGTCTGGGCCTGATAGAGGGATGATGAGCATTAAAGTCACCTGCAACGATAGTGTTGCTCCTTGATGCCATATCAAAAAGGCCCTCTGCTTTCATTGTTTTCTGGGAGATTTATAAACATTGTGAATGGTTAGGGTCATTCCCTCAAGAATTACTTCTATACTGTGATTCTACTTCCGGTCCACAGTTAATTTTTGGAAGTAAGGAAAAAAGAGATTATGCTTTTAATTAGAGTTATGAGACCTCTTGTTGTGTCAGACTGGGTGTTTAGTACACTGAGTATCCCCTGTAAAAGAAAGATGTGTTACCTTAAAATGTTTCCTGCAAAAGAATAATATCTTAGCCATTAAGAGAATTTTTTTTAACTGAAACAGCAAGTTTGTGTTAATTCCACAGATATTTCATTAATTACTTTCAGCAGTTCCCTGTCGTTAATTATGGAGGGGTTGTGGTATGACCCACAGTTGGTGCTGGAATCATTGTCGCTGTGCATACTCATTAGGGCATGCCGATGGACAGGGCACCCTTTAAGAAATGTTTCCTGTCTGTTATACCATGGCTGAAAGGAATATTAGTAGCTGTAGTGAAAGAAGAGGTGACATTATACAGCCATGATCAAACCTGAGGTGACATGATTCTTTTTATATCGTCCAGAATCTCAGACTCAACATAACGTTGCCAAGTAGTGTTAAACTTTTTTTTTATTTCCAATGTCATACAAGTCGACAAGTTAACGAATTCACAGCTAGCACTCTTTTTACTATGGTTATATAAATACGATCCTTTTTATGTATTGGTATAATTCATAACCTGCGTGATTTGAACTGATTTTTTTTTTACGTTGATTAGCTCAAAGCACGGTTTAATAAGGTTAGCGGTGCTGTCAATGACAGAGTGCTTAACATTCTCCTCAGGCTGGTCAACGTGACTACCTCTGCAGCATTATAATAATAGTCCTAATAAGCTCAACAGTCATAATAAAATTTTCAAAATAGGAATATGAATTACAACAAGTTTTGTTTGAATGTTGAAGCTTTAGGATGTGTTCAGGCTGCCTGTATGTTGCAAAATTATTTATAGGTCTAAAAAAATAATCGAAGTCTTCTGAGATGTAATCTCTATTAGTAAAGAATTTATTTGTAGAGATTACCTGTTCTTTGAAGAATAAAAGATGATGATGATTTTAATTATATGGTGGAGATGGCCATTAATCGAAATATCTATTATTAATATCAAGGCCTGTGGAACACTTGTTTTTTTAATTGGGTTAAAATATTATTTTCTTAAAAAGTCTTTCTGCTCACTTTTGGTATATAATTTATTAATTTATAAAGTATACACACACACACACACACACACACACACACACACACACACACACACACACACACACACATATATATATATATATATATATATATATATATATATATATATATATATATATATATATATATATATATATATATATATATATATACACACACACACACACACACACACACATATATATATATATATATATATATATATATATATATATATATATATATATATATAGTCAGAGAAATTAATGAACAATACCCAGTTTGTGTAGTATAAGTACGACTGTTTTATTTTGATATATAAAATGGATTGATCTTATTTTCTGGCAGACAACATTAGATATGTCAATCCAAAATAATGAAGCACACCAACAGTGACTTAGCTCGAAGGGCCAGTAACTACAACATAGTCATATTAAATGTAGATAACCCTAATCCTAGGTCAAGGACACAATTATATAAGCGTCACACATCCAGAATTTATTTTCATTTTATACAGAGGCTAAAACTGTAAAGGTTTTCCTAAACCAGAATCTTGATATATTCTGTAGTAATTGGTTGGCCACTCCAGAACTTCAATTCCAAGATAACCCTATAGCCAGTCCCTCACCATCAGGCTCTTGTAGGTGGAACCCTGGTCATGGACCAACTTAAGTAACACTTGCTCAAGGGTTTCGATATTTATCCCACATGAAGAGGCCATCGATCTTAGGAAGCTTGTCTGGACATACAATATGCCTACACCCACTCAGAATACGACACTGCGAATCTGCCACTCGCACCTCAGTGATGGGTGTACTACTCCGGCTAGGGCCTGTTATGCCACCACTGACCGGAACATCTTCTCATCAGTCAAGATGACATTTCTCCAGTTATTTTCGATATTCAAAAGGTGTTATAGAGCAAACCTCAGACGACATTCCTGTGTACTGTATATGTAAGGCGTCTTTTTTATCCCGGGATATGGCAGTAAATCCTGGCTCTGTTGAGTTTGAGGTCATGGGATGGCAGTTGAACCGCAGATGTTGAACCGATGTTCTCCTGGGATGAGCCTCAATAGTTGCCATAATCAAGGCATCTGTCCTGGGCATGATTACAAGTGGCTTCCCACCTCGAGGCTGTTTTCAGCAAACCCTCCTCCTCCCACCGGCAGATCCACTTCCTGATCCCTGTCGTGGTCCTTCCCAGTCGATGAGTTTTACTCGGCACTGCTGTTCAGCCACTCAACAAATGGTGAATCTGCCTTGTTAAACATTGTTTATGGTGAGCACCCATCAGACGTAGCTGTTATGACCGAGAAATGTTTCATTAAATAGAAGTTTTGATGCACAGATGTATGCTGGCCATACCAACACATCATTACATCAAATATCTAAATATTAGAATAAAACCTTTGATAAAGGTATCCATTTTCTGACAATTTTAAAAGAATTTGCTTTAATAAACTTCGTGTTTCCTTCAAGGGATGGTGGTGTGCATACTTTATCATTAATGGGAACAATTCGTATAGGAAATGTTTATAATAATGATAAAAGTACACACACCATCAACCCATGAAGAAAAAATTAGTATAGGTATGTCTGCACCTCTCTGAAGCATTAGTAAATGAATTATGAGCAACTTAAACGCACTAAGGAAAAACCGTATAAAATACTTTTTAAAAATCTGATACCGTATGTTAAACAAAAATAAATAATAGCTCGAAGTCTTTATGACCATCAGATATTTTAAATCTACAACAGATTCATTGCTGTATATTGATTTCATTCTGTGAAACTAAAACTATCCAAAAGATTGTTTAAAATCTCAGATGAATAGACATAAAAAAAACCTTTTCAGCAAGATAATGTGCAAGCGCCACATCAAGGGACGAAATATAAAAACATTTATTCTATGTGGATCTATCTCATTAGCAGAAGTAATTACCTCTCACGCTTGACATAGGATACAGTGATTCGTAAATTATAGAGAAAGTGCAGTATTTGGTCGGTTTAACCGACCTCCTCGTTAGCTGGACACATTACTTGAGGTGTTCTAAACATTTCATAGTCACACTTATATCTAAACGGTTTATTACATATAAATAATAAAAACTAGTAAACAACTATGCTACCCTACTCTCTCTCTCTCTCTGGAGTAACAAATGGTAATTAAAGCTAAATCAAGAAGACCTATTTTCAAAGCTGTTCAGTTAACCTGCAAAATCTTATTGCCGGCGGCATTCCTCAGCCGTTGTTCGTTCGAAATGAATTATTGTAATGTACTCAACGCGCTGTAATGGAGTGCTAAGGCAGTCTTGAAACTCTACGGGCGTTAAAGATGAAAATTTCAAGCATTTCTCATAAAATCTTATAAGATTGAAATCACTGTATTCTAGTTAAATATTTGTAGTTCGAGATTAGTTGTAGTCTGTTGTAAATAATTTGATGAATAAAAACTTTAAGAAAACATCAGGGCCGTTTGGCGTTAAGAAGATAAACTCTGGTTACATTTCCTGTCTTCATTCGCTGTTCAATAACAAAAGATAAAGGCAAAGAGTTAGGGGTAAAATAGAGTAATCAATAATGAATTGTAAGCATTTCTAACGTCTCTAGAATTCCAAAGCATTTCTTATTTTTTTTGTGCCCCGAGGAACTTTTCTCTCAAACTTTTCTTTTAGATAGTTATTCACTAGCAATACGTTAGATTTCTGACGGTAAATTTCTCTCTCTCTCTCTCTGTCTCACTCTGTGTGTGTGTGTAGATTTTTTTTATCCTTTGCCTTATAATCAGTCATTTTAGTAACTAGGAAATAAGTTACTGAAAGTACAATCGAGTAGGGGTGGCAAAAATTGCTTAATATAAGAGCCACAAATGATAAAGCTCAGATATTTGGGAGCCGCAGGACATGAACAAAATTTATACATACGTATTTATTGTTACATGCACATTTTGTTACAAAAAATTTATGTAAGTTTTAAGAAATACATATAAAATGCGATAATATTATTGGTGCATGCAGTTTTAAACTATTAATTTCTATTAGTTTCAGTAATCACAAAGACACGAATGCAAAAAAAAAAAAAAACGTAAACCAAAATTTTAGAGATATTTTAATCAGATTTCCACCTTACAAAATTAGTCTTTTGTAATTATGGCTTTCTGAAAAACACACAATGCTACAAATATACGGCTATTAAAGGTGCTGTTTACTTTTAGCAATGGTCGTGCCGGTCTCCATTTTGGCCGCAAGTCATTTAAAACTTGGCTGATATGGTGTCAGAGCTGTACGAATTAGCTCCATCATCTATTGGTTTGGAAGGATTGTACTATTCTCCGACTTCAAAAACTTCATTACAGAGTACAGTGATTCACAATAGTTGTGTGCTGGAAATTAAGATGAATCGCACAATAGTTTTCTTTGGTTCGACTATTTTATTTATGGAACTTGTTTCCAGAAGTCAATTGTAGAATGGGCTTTACGGATCACCTGTAGTCCTAGGTCACCCTGTAATTCCATTAGTTCAATTTCCACAGAAGATGAATCCGTAAGCAAAGGCTCGGGAATTGGACAGCCATCATTGACCACATCAACCTTGAGTGAATAACAAGAAAGTCAAAGCAGGGCTTCAGCTTGTGCAAATCATCAAGCCTGGCTAAGACATTATCAAGTAGGCCTTGTAATTTATCTTCGTATTCTTCCAGTTCATAGTCTTTTATTTCAATATAAGGAAATGTATTTACTCTCTTACTGAGATAGAGGAAGTTCCTGAAGTTTCTTAACAATATCACTCTGAAAAACCCTTATTTTTTTTCTGAAAGCTGAAAACTGTTTGAGTAAGATCAGAAATAATCTTCTTTCCCCTCGAGTGCCAAGTTGAGAGTTTGTAGATGTTTCATTATAACAGTAGGGAACATCAGATCATACATCCATTCATATTTTTCAAGTTGAGGATAGGATCATTTATTTTCTTTAAGAAAAGTAATAACAGGCTCCAACAGATCCACAAACCTGCTAAAGACGTTACTGGTTAACGGCTACCTCACAGAGGAGTAGAAAGAGACATTACCATGGTTATGCTCAAGCTCCAGTTCTTCAATAAAATTTCTGAACTGTCGGTGGGTCTTCCCATTTGCACGTATGAAATTGACAATTTCAAGGACAATTTTCATAATATCTCCATACTTTAAGTATCTGGCTTCCAGGTGTTCACGATGAATAATGGAACCCTGGAAAGCTGGGGTCACTTTTCGTAGGTGCATTTAATCCTACATATTTCCCCACCATTGCAGGTGCTCCATTTGTTGCAACACTGACCAGTTAATGCAATGGAACATCAGAATTTCTTAAAGTTCAGGTAAGAGAATTATTAATGTATTCACCACGCCACTAAATCCAACATTTCTTCATTCAAACTGACATCATAGCATACGAATATTGCCGTTTATGGATTGTCTTGCATGTCTGTTGATTCGTCAAAAGCTAAGCTGAATGCAAGAAAATCTTTTTAAATAATTTTGACATTTTGCCTGCAACATCAGCACAGATCTAAGAGATGCCTCTCTGTAGTACAGCTTGAAACTAGTATTTGTGCTATTAGTCACTGAAGTTTTATGTTATTTGGATCTAGCACTGCAACAACCTAGGTTATATTTTTCTCAATAAAGTTGCCATCAGAATATTGGTGTTTAGCATGAGCAATATCCCATGATATAACAAAACTGGCTTCAGGCGTTGTATCGCCTTCTTTACTGAACAATGTTAACATAGAAATTATATATAAGATGACTAATTAGTAATGAAGTCAGTGATTTTATCTTACAGGTCATTCTTGAACATTTTACTAACACAGGGGTCCAAATAATACATGTCAGGGCTAAGTTAAAATTACAACTGGAAGTAGGCTGTATAATAGCAGATTCTAAAAGATTTTGTGAAGAAAAATCTTTTAGAATCACTGAACTTTTAGTCCAATTTATCCTGTGAGTTTTCACTTAAATGAATGAATATTGCATTGGATGTTTGCCCAGTTTTGACAGAATAATTATGCTGTTTAATTCCTACTTCTAAATCTTCACTGGAATGGCCAATGTAAGAAAAGGGGCAGTCCAAGCATGGAATTTTATATATTATTTTGATGCTTTCCTTAGGTTTATTTTTTTATGAACATTCATTTTAGTGTGTTATTATAAGAAAAAACCGGGTTTACATTACAAGATTTTAACACTGATTTTATGGTTTTGAAACCTTAGCTGTGGCATGTATTATCTGGACCCCTGTAACAGTAAAATGTTCAAGAATAACCTTAAAAATAAAATCACTAACTTAATTACTTAGTCATCTTATATATGTTTTCTATGTATTCGTATGTTTAACATGTTTTATTTTAAATGTTGACTTTCCATGGTCATTTTTTGGCGGTCAGTATCTTTCCCAGTATAATCTTTTAATTGACTTGTACCTGCTTTCAAGGAGTTGTGCATAATCTTTTGTAAAACTTCGTAAATATGTACCTCTGTTTTGGTAGGTCTACTAATTCTTCAGCTGTGTTGGATTCCAGGTATATATTTTCCTTTTTAATCTGCATCTGTCATTTACAAGAGCTTTCTTTGTAAACTTATTTCTTATATTTCTATCAGTCTGCTAAGCAAAGGACAATAAGTAGAAAGGCTTAGCACCGCTCTGTTGTTTCTCTTTCCTTTGTGGCATTGCCTCTGTTAATTATGTAAATGTATATATATATATATATATATATATATATATATATATATATATATATATATATATATATATATATATATATATATATATATATATATATATATATATATATATATATATATATATATATATATATATATATATATATATATATATATATATATATATATATATATATATATATATATACATATATATATATATATATATATATATATATATATATATATATATATATATATATATATATATATATATATATATATATATATATATATATATATATATATATATATATATATATATATATATATATATATATATTGTATATAAAGGTAATGCCATGAAGGAAAGAGAAACGATGGAGCGGTGCTAGGCCTTACGACTTATTGTCAAGAATCTGAAGTTTATAAATAGGTGCCTTGAGATTTACTAAAACGAAAGCAGCATTAAAATCTATTTGAATTACTCTACACTCAAACCATAATCAAACTCACAGGCCAATGATGCCATAACTTCATGAAAAGGGGATGTCTTGCCGTATATATATATATATATATATATATATATATATATATATATATATATATATATATATATATATATATATATATATATATATATATATATATATATTTATATATATATAGTGGCCGACTGGTTAGTGTGTCACTGTAGTCCTGATTCTCGTCCGTCGCTGGTTCGATCCCACGGGACGGTGGACTTATTATCAACTAAAAATTCCCTTCGTAACATATATGAAAATATATTACTTCCGAGGTAGAGTGAATTGATATTAAAGGACGTTTGTAGCTTTCTGATTGTATATGAATCACGGTGATGTGATAAATAGTCATTATATATATATATATATATATATATATATATATATATATATATATATATATATATATATATATATATATATATATATATATATATATATATATATATATATATATATATATATATATATATATATATATATATATATATATATATATATATATATATATATATATATGTATATATATATATGTATATATATATATATGTGTATATATGTATATATATATATATATATATATATATATATATATATATATATATATATATATATATATATATATATATATATATATATATATATATATATATATATATATATATATATATATATATATATATATATATATATATATATATATATATATATATATATATATATATATATATATATATATATATATATATATATATATATATATATATATATATATATATATATATATATATATATATATATATATATATATATATATATATATATATATATATATATATATATATATATATATATTTATATATACATATATATATATATATATATATATATATATATATATATATATATATATATATATATATATATATATATATATATATATATATATATATATATATATATATATATACAGTATATGTACACATACAAAAGGTTAGGTCAAGACATCCCCTGTTCATGAAGTTATGGCATCATCGGCCCGTGAGTTTGATTATGGTATTAAGTGTAAAGTTATTCAACTAGATTTTAGTGCTGCTTTCGATTTAGTATATCTCAAGGCACTTATTTATAATCTTCAGAATCTTGGAGTGGGTAGATATGTTTTAGGATTACTTCAAGTTTTCCTTACAGGTAGACAGCAGCGCATTCCTGTGGACTGGATTTTTAGTGAACCAAGACCTATTGTGCCTGGCGATTCATAGGACAGTGTTCTTGGTCCACTGTTATTGTTAGTGTATACAAGTGATATGGTTGTTTGCCTGGAAAACAAGACTATCCAGTAAGCCAATGATACAGCGCTTGCAGGTGTAGTAAAGTCTCCACTTATGAGAAATGATGCTGCCCTAAGCCCCATTCGGGTCGTGGACTGGATCAGGGAATGGTGTAGTCGGTCGGGTATAATGCTGAACTCCAATAAAACGAACGCACTATTGATGAGCAGATCTCATATGGATTTCCCACCCCATCCTCCCATTCAGGTGGATGGAACTTTGCTGATTAAGTCTGAAGCTTTAACTATTCTAGGTGTAACTCTTGACTCACATCTAACTTATAGGCCATTTGTACATCCTTTACTGGAATACCTTTCCCCGGTTTTGATGTCTGCTTCTGCCAGAGATTTATCTCTTCTAGATAGAGTGTTTCATGGTGTTAAGCTTCTGTTTCCTAATAGTAGCACTTATGATTTGGAACATCAATGGATCATTTCTTGTTTGTCACTTTTTCACAAATTGTATTTCAACAGTTCTTTCACGTTCACAATTGGTCCTTGATCCCCTTTGCCTGCCGAGAGCAACCAGTTCACTGAACAGGAGCACTAATATGCAGTAAATGTGCCTGGCTGTCGAACTTCTCAGTCCCAAAGGTCCTTTATTCTTCACATGGTTTGACTGTGGAACAGCCTCCCATAAGATGTCGTGTAATTGGAACTTCAGAAGTTCAAGCGAAAATGCAGTGCATTACTCCCCTAATACTATGCTTCTTGCATTTGGATACATTTTTGTCTATTTATTAATTTTTGTTCTTCTTTTCAATAAGTGGAATCTCTTCTTTTTGTATTTCCCTTTGCTTCCTCTTTCTTCCTAATGAATATCATATTCTTTGGATGCTTGAATTTCAAGTCAGTGGCTCCTGTGAACCTGTTCCATATGAATAGCCTTCATTTTCTGAATAATAATAATAATAATAATAATAATAATAATAATAATAATAATAATAATAATAATAATAATAATAATAAATAATAATAATAATAATTAGGTCTTATTAAAAAGGATGGTTGTATTATGTGAATTTATCTGATATAGTGTCTTTTCTATCTTCCTTATGATTCACTTTTCAGGCTCAGTGATGTTAGTCAGCAACTGGCCGATATTCATGTCGGAAAAGGATAGTGTGCAGAATGCAGGAAGTCTTTATTAAAATATCCAATCAGAAATCGTTCGTCATCTGGATTCAGGTTCTATTTCAGGTTCTATTTCAGTTACCGTTGACATGTTTCGACCAGCTCGTTGGTCATCCTCTGGACGTGGTTGCAGAAGGTCTGAAGAAACGAGGTGCTCGGGTTGGTGTTTATAGGGGGTTCTTGATCGGTGCTGAATTATGATTGGCTGCCCGGAGCAGGTAATCTCGGGGGGAGCCTTCTCTCCCAAGTTGATGTTCGGGACTCTTCTTGCGTGTGAGCGGCGTTGTAGTGCTGGGGATGAATGGGAGAATTTTGATCCTCAGATGCCGAATTTTGATTCACTTGTTAGCTATGGGGGTCGCTCGGTGCAGTCTCCTGGCGGCCGTGGGGAAGAGAAAGGTTTCCTGCATAATGTTGAGGGTTGGTTTCTCATTCCCAATGTGCAATGCTTCCAAGAGGCGCAGGCGGCGGTGGTCGGTAGTTCAGTCAATTATTTTGATGTTCGTGATTATGTCTTTTCTTGCTATTCTCTGGTTATGGACAGTCCTGGCATGGATGAAGATGACCCCCTTTTGGGCGTGGCAGGAAATCCTCTTGGAGAAACGCATGGTGGTCATACCGATGTAAGAACCGAGGCATCCTTGGACGGGGCATGAGTACCGGTATACCACGTTGGTTTTCTTCAAAGGGTCCTGCTGAGGGGGGCTGGATTGTTATGCATAACCAGGGTGCTCGTCTTTTTGCTCTTGTAATAAATAACCAGATGTATATTCTTGTTGGAGTCAACAGGGCTGACATTATTCTCGATGATGTTTTTGAGGGCACATGCATTCCACGACCATAGCTGCCTCAGTTTCTCGATTGAGCATAGCCAAAACCGCTGCCTCCCCTTCCTTGACGTCCTTGTGGAACAGAGAGAGGCCTCTTTCTTTACAATGGTCCACACGAAATGCATGAACCTGGGCGTGTATATGAACGGGGCGAGCGAGTGCCCTGAGAGGTATAAGCGCTCCACCATCAGTGCCTACGTCA
The DNA here is from genome assembly GCF_040412425.1 of Macrobrachium rosenbergii. NCBI lineage: Eukaryota > Metazoa > Arthropoda > Malacostraca > Decapoda > Palaemonidae > Macrobrachium > Macrobrachium rosenbergii. Next base: position 68,617,756 of record NC_089741.1, read on the forward strand.
GGAAGGCCCTCTCACACTGCTCCTCCTGGAACGACACACACGGAGAAATAGAACGTGTAGCCCAGACCCTTGTCAACAATGGACACCCAAACCGGAATATAGAAGAGTTTATCAAGGCGAACATCGATCGATAAATGGTACCATCAGGAACCTCACCCCGATGTCCCTGAATGCATAGAGCTCTTCTATAAATGACAATTTCATCATAAATATAAAGAAGACGAACGAGTCCTCAAAAACATCATCGAGAATAATGTCAGCCCTGTTGACTCCAACAAGAATATACATCTGGTTATTTATTACAAGAGCAAAAAGACGAGCAGCCTGGTTATGCGTAACAATCCAGCGCCCCCTCAGCAGGACCCCTTGAAGAAAACCAACGTGGTATACCGGTACTCATGCCCCGTCCGAGGATGCCTTGGTTCTTACATCGGTATGACCACCATGCGGTTCTCCAAGAGGATTTCCTGCCACGCCCAAGAGGGGGCCATCTTTAACCATGCCAGGACTGTCCATAACCAGAGAATAGCAAGAAAAGACATAATCACAAACATCGAAATAATTGACCGAACTACCGACCACCGCTGCCTGCGCCTCTTGGAAGCATTGCACATTGGGAATGAGAAACCAACCCTCAACATTACGCAGGAAACTTTTCTCCTCCCCACAGCCGCCAGGAGACCTGCACCAAGAGACCCCCATAGCGAACGAGCGAATCAAAATTCGGCATCTGAGGATCAAAATTCTCCCATTCATCCCCAGCACTACAACGCCGCTCGCACGCAAGACGAGTCCTGAACATCAACTTGAGAGAGAAGGCTCTGCCCGAGATTACCTGGCCCAGGCAGCCAATCATAATTCAGCACCGATCAAGACCCCCCTATAAATACCAACCCGAGCACCTCGTTTCTTAAGACCTTCTGCAACCACGTCCAGAGGATGACTAACAAGCTGGTCGAAACATGTCGACGGTACCTGAAATAGAACCTGAAATAGAACCTGAATCCAGACGAAGAACGATTTCTGATTGGATATTTTAATAAAGACTTCCTGCATTCCGCACACTATCCTTCTCCAACATGAATATTGGCCAGTTGCTGACTAACATCGCTGAGCCTGAAAAGCGAATCATAAGATAGAAAAGACACTATATAAGATAAATTTGTATAATACAGCCATCCTTTTTAATAAGACCTGTTTAAAAGAGTCTACTCCCTTCAAATAATAATAATAATAATAATAATAATAATAATAATAATAATAATAATAATAATAATAATAAAGAATACCAACATAACAAACTCTTCAGAACCAACCAGAAAAGATTATACAGCCAACTAAGAGGGGAAGACAACCGCCAGGAAATTCCTGAAGCCGAACCAAGTAAGACACTCTGGGAAAACATAATGAGCAATCGGGTATTACATAACAAACATTCAATATGGCCCCGGGAAGTCAAGGCAGAAGAAATGGGGAGAATAAAACAAAGATTCACCAAGATCACGACAGACACAGTCAGACACCAATTAAAGAAAAATTCCCAACTGTAAAGCCCCAGGTCCTGATAAAGTCCATGGATACTGGCTCAAAAACTTCAAGGCATTATACCCAAGAATAACAGAATAGCTCCAGCATTGTATCACAAACCACCATGAGCCGAAATGGATGTCCACAAGGAGAACATCCTTAGTACAGAAAGACAAGAACAAGGGCAATATAGCAAGTAACTACAGGCCTATCACTTGCCTACCAATTGTGGAAGTTACTAACAGGTATCATCAGTGAAAGGCCATACAACTACCTAGAGGATACAAACACCATCGCCCACCAACAGAAAGGCTGCAGAAAGAAGGATAGGGGCACAAAAGACCTGATAGACAAAATGGTAATGAAGAATGATAAGAGAAGGAGAACCGACCTAAGCATGGCATGGATTGACTACAAGAAAGCCTTGATATGATACTGCACACAAGGCTAATAGAATGTCTGAAAATATCTGGGGCAGAGGAAAACCCCATCATCTTCCTTAAAAATACAATTATTTATATTATTTACAAGCTCTGGGATAAGACTAGCAGAGGTTAACATCAGGAGAGGGATCTTTTAAGGCGACTCACTGTTGCCACTACTCTTCGTAGTAGCCATGAGTCCCATGACAAAAGTACTGTAGAAGATGGATGCTGGGTACCAGCTCAAGAAAGGAGGCAAAAGAATTAACCAGCTGATATTCATGGACGACATCAAGCTGTATCGTAAGAGCATCAAGGAAACAGATACCCTAATCCAGACTATAAGGATTGTATCTGGGGACATCAGGATGGAGTTTGGAATAGAAAATGTGCCTTGATCAATATACAAAATGGCAAAGTAAGAAGGACTGAAAGAATAAAACTACTAAGCATAGAGAACTGCATCAACATCAAGACCTTACAGTTCGTTTGGGTTGCCCCAGGTCCCTCAGTGTGAAGCACCTCTGATGTCTACCAGAGAATTACTAATGGATCTTCCGGTATATTTTGCATCTTCCAGTCTTGGATGGTCTGGGATGCATCTTAGATATTTGTCGAGCTTCTTCTTAAACACATCTAAGCTCACTCCTGATATGTTTTTCAGATGAGCTGGTAGTGCATTGAATAGACGCTGCATTATTGATGCTGGTGCGTGGTGGATTAATGTCCTGTGTGCTCTCCTTAGTTTTCCTGGTATCGTTTTGGGCACTATTAATCTACCTCTGCTTGCTCTTTCTGATATTTTTAATTCCATGATGTTTTCAGTAATTCCTTCTATCTGTTTCCATGCTTGGATAATCATGTAGCGTTCTCTTCTTCTTTCAAGACTATATAAATTTAAGAATTGTAGTCTTTCCCAGTAGTCAAGGTCCTAACTTCTTCTATTCTAGCTGTAAAGGACCTTTGTACACTCTCTATTTGAGCAATATCCTTTTGGTAGTGTGGGTACCATATTATATTATAATATTCAAGTGGACTACGTTCGTACGTTTTATAAAGCATAATCGTGTGTTCAGCTTTTCTTGTTTTGAAGTGCCGGAACAACATTCCCATTTTTACTTTGCATTTTGCCAATATTATTGCTATTTGGTCATTGCATAACATATTCCTATTCAACATCACACCAAGGTCTTTAACTGCTTCCTTATTTGTGATTGTCTCATTATTAGGACCTTTATATGCATATAGCATTCCTTCTTTATCACCATAGTTTATTGATTCAAATTTATCAGTGTTAAATAACATCCTATTTACCTTTGCCCATTTATATATATTGTTTAGGTCTCTTTGTAGTGAGTTCCTATCTTCATCACAAGTAATCTCTCTACTTATTCCTGTGTCATCTGCGAAACTTCTCACTACCGAGTCCTTAACATTACTGTCTATGTCTGCAATCATAATCACAAACAGCAATGCAGCTAACACTGTACATTGCGGCACACCGGATATTACTGTAGCTTCATCCGATTTCTCATTGTTAGCAATCACTATCTGTTTTCTGTTTTGCAAAAATTCTTTTATCCATCTTCCAACTTTATCCACAATGTTATGTTTTCTCATTTTTTTCGTTAATATATTATGGTCCACCTTGTCAAAAGCTTTTGCAAAGTCTAGGTAAACCACATCTGTATCTTTTTCTTTTATCATATTTTTATACATGCTTTCGTGGTGAGCTAACAGTTGGGTCTGTGTACTTCTTCCGGGTACAAAACCATGTTGCCCTGTATTAAACAAACTATTTTTCATTAAATGTTTCATTATATATTTTTTCATTATATATTTTTGCACTGGGGCAATATCTGAAAACCAATGAAGACAAGTGGCTAAAGAGTGCATGGTAAGCAGGACTGATAAAGTAGATGAAGAGCCAGAAATATACTGAGACAGGAGAATAAAAATCAGAACAGAAGAATGGCACAACAAATCAATGCATGGACAGTACATTAGACAGACTAAAGAAATGGCCAGCGATGAAACATGGCAGTGGCTACAGAGGGGAGAACTCAAGAAGGAAACAGAAGGAATGCTAACAGTGGCACAAGATCAGCCCCTAAGAACCAGATATGTTCAAAGGACAATTGATGGAAATAACATTTCACTCATATGCAGAAAGTGCAATATAAGAGACAATACCATAAACTACATAGCAAGCGAATGTCCGGCACTTGCACAGAACCAATACAGAAAGAGACATGATTCAGTAGCAAAAGCCCTCCACTGGAGCCTGTGCAAGAAACACCAGCTAGCTTGCAGTAATAAGTGGTATGAACACCAACCTGAGGGAGTGAAAGAAAACGATCAGGCAAACATCCTCTGGGACTATGGTGTCAGAACAGAGAGGGTGATACACGCCAATAAACCAGATGTGACGTTGATTAACAAAATCAAGAAGCAAGTATCACTCATTTATGTCGCAACACATGGAACACCAGAGTAGAGGAGAAAGGAAGAGAAAAAATTGATAAGCATCAAGACCTGAAAACCGAAATAAGAAGGATATTCGATATGCCAGCGAATATTGTACCCATAATCATAGGAACACTTGGCATGACCTCAATAAAACTAGATGCCGAAGTACCTCAAGGGCTCATGCAGAAGAGTATGCCACCAAAAACACAGCACATAGTGAGAAAAGTGGAGTCTAAGGAGGCAAGAAGCAACCCGGGACCCGACACTATAAAAACCACAGTCAAGTAGGATGACTCTGATAGACAAATATATATATATATATATATATATATATATATATATATATATATATATATATATATATATATATATATATATATATATATATATATATATATATATATATATATATATATATATATATATATAGACATATATATATATATATATATATATATATATATATATATATATATATATATATATATATATATATATATATATATATATATATATATATATATATATATATATATATATATATATATATATATATATATATATATATATATATATATATATATATATATATATATATATATATATATATATATATATATATATATATATATATATATATATATATATATATATATATATATATATATATATATATATATATATATATATATATATATATATATATATATATATATATATATATATATATATATATATATATATATATATATATGAT
>NC_089741.1:68627930-68640430 GCF_040412425.1 Macrobrachium rosenbergii
TATATATATATATATATATATATATATAACTGAATCAATGAAAATATGGAACGTGATGAATATATAAAAAGATAAAATCCACAAAGGAAACGGAAACACTGAGTGCTGCAGGCCTTTTCGACACTAGCCTAACTTAGCAGACTGAAGAAATATAAAAGTATGTTTACAAAGAAAGCTCATAAATGACAGATGGGGATTATAAAGGAAATATATGTACCTGGAATCCAAATACAATTGAAGAATTAATAGAACTGCAAAAACAGAATTAAATATTTAAGAGGTTTTACAAAGGGATTAGGATCAACCGTTCAGGAGCAGGGACAGGACAATTAAAAGATTATACAGGTTCATGACTGACCACCTAAAAATTTTTTTTTGTACAACACAATGATTTTCTTTTTTGTAAATAATAACAACTTTTTGGTAAGATGAACATTTTTACAAATAAAAAAAAATTATATTAAACATACGGATATATAGAAAATATATATCAAGTAGCTACCTTGTAATTAAGTCAGTGATTTTATCTTTTGGTCTTTCTGAACATTTTTTCTAATACAGGGTCCAAATAATATGACAGGGTTAAGATTAAAATTACAACTTACTTCCAGTTGTAATTTTAATCTTAGCCCTGGCATGTATTATTTGGACCCTGTATTAGAAAAATGTTCAAGAAAGACCTAAAAGATAGAACCACTGACTTAATTACAAGGTAGCTACTTGATATATATTTTCTATATATCCGTATGTTTAATATAATAATTTTTATTTGTAAAAATGTTCATCTTGTAAAAAGTTATTATTGTTTACAAAAAAAGAGAATTATTGTGCTGTACTAAAAATGTTTTAGGTGGTCAATCACGAACCTGTATAATCTTTAATTGTCCTGTCCCTGCTCCTGGAACGGTTGATCCTAATCCTCTGTAAAACCTCTTAAATATTTAACTTTTTTTGGCAGTTGTACTAATTCTTCAAGTGTGTTGGATTCCCAGGTACATATGTTTCCTTTATAATCCCCATCTGTCATTTATATGAGCTTTCTTTGTAAACATACTTTTATATTTCTTCAGTCTGCTAGGTAAAGGACTAGTGTCGAAAGGCCTCTGCAGCACTCCAGTGTTTCCATTTCTTTCGTGGATTTTATCTTTATATATATATATATATATATATATATATATATATATATATATATATATATATATATATATATATATATATATATATATATATATATATATATATATATATATATATATACACACACACACACACACACACACACACACACACACACACACACACACATATATATATATATATATATATATATATATATATATATATATATATATATATATATATATATATATATATATAGCGTGTGTGTGTGTTTGTATGGTCATTAAATGATTCGGGATAAATTACAAGCATATATAATTTATTCTGAGACTGTAAATATTTGGTTCTTCATCAAAAAGATTTTAAACCAAAACGAAATATAATGTAAACCACGTAGATTTTTCATTCTGTAGTTTAGACAATAAATTCTTTAAAGAATTTTTAATGCGGACATTTAAAATCCTTTATTATTTAAGTGGTCGTAGGATAATGTCCGAACTATTCTTATAGATTTTAAAATTAAACACAAACTATAAGTGTTCCTTAAATTTCAAGGGCCTTCCTTCCAGAATATCTGTCGTGAATTCCATCTCAGATTCCAGAGCCACTTAGGTTCCTCTTGATTCACGAGAAAAATGATAAGTGCCGCACTCTCCCTGCCCTTGCTTTGAGGTGTTGTGAAATTGCTGTTGCAACAGAGGTACCTAAATTTACTGAGAGGGTTTCTTGTAATAAGAGGAGTTAGGTGCCCCGCCAGTATTTAATTGAGGAAACTTTAGAATAGCTTCAAAGCCCTTCTAGTGGAAAAATTAATTTGGGTAGTAAATAAATCAGCTTTGCCTCAAAGGGTTAGGCTTTTCCAGTAAAAAGGATAAAGGAATGAATGGACCAAGGGATATAGTGAAGTTTTTCACTGGATTACTTAAGCAAAAATAAGGTTATCTGAAGAAGAAAATTAATACTGCGATGGCTATCATTGTTACTAATATATTTTATTCGGTTATTATCTTTATTCTCTTACTGAAATACGTTAATGAAATTTACAAAAAAACAAACTTTAACTATCTTTTAAAATGACATAAGACTGCGCAAAAACTGTAATATGTGATGTAAATGTTTGAATTCATCATATTTATCATATGCTCTGAATACGCTACGAATGCCAACAGCAGAGCGGCAAGCAGTTAGATTTAATCGAGGAGAACACACTTTTGAAAACGGGAAGTTTAATAGCAGATCTCACACAAACACACACAAGGGAACACACACGCGCACAAACACATATGGATATATATGATTTGTAATCTCGATAAAGTCATTATACTATATGCAATGTATAATTTTTTTTTTTTGTCTCCTTTTTCCGTTCAGTAGTATTTGTAAGTAGTAGTAGTAGTATCAATGGTAATTCTATAATTCTTATTTTCAGTCGTTGACGTGGTTCACAAACACACACACACACACACACACACACACATAAAAAATACATACATACATACATACATACACACACACATATATATATATATATATATATATATATATATATATATATATATATATATATATATATATATATATATATATATATATATATATATATATATATATGTATATATATAATTTCATGAAAAAGTGTAACATATTTATTTTAGAGAAGGGATGTAGGATGTTTGCATATGTCGTATATAAAAAAAGCATTACTTACATTCCCGCCAAGATGTGTTTAAGGCGGGATATTGAGTCTGCCGGGCAGTCTCGCTTGAGTGAGCGTGGCACCAACATTGTTAGGTGCATTGCTTCCCATGATGTTGTATTGGATTACGTGAATGTACAACTATCCCATATTGCTCGTGTTTAATTATAACCTGCTGACACACACACAAACATACACACACACACACACACACACACACACACACACACACACACACACACATATATATATATATATATATATATATATATATATATATATATATATATATATATATATATATATATATATATATATATATATATATATATATATATATATATATGTATATATATATATATATATATGTATATATATATATATATATATATATATATATATATATATATATATATATATATATATATATATATATATATATATATATATATATATATATATATATATATATATATATATATATATATATATATATATATATATATATATATATATATATATATATATATACACACACACACACAATGAAGGCAGGGGAAGCACACCAACGGGTCAAGAAAGTCATATTTATTTAGTTGCAACGTTTCCAAGCCAACCAGTAGGCATCATTTTCAAGGTACAAGTAATAATACCTAATTTTAGTACAATAAAATTAAGTGGCAAATATTAAAATACAAAATATAAGTTACATTAAAACAACCACAGTTAAAAATATGAGTAAGGACCAACCGTTGAGTGTGGAGGCAGAGGAAGGACTGACCAAAAACGTAAATAGTACACGAAGGATACAGAGGTGTAGACGTGGTATGGGTGTTCAGTTAGGGGACCAGTTTTTTAATAAACAATGATTCATTAATTGTTAAAAGTTTATGATTAGAGGCTCTGCCCAAAACCTTAAAGTCTTTATATTGAATAGAATGTTTGCATTTATCGGCATGATCCCTTATATTGAAAAATTCGGGATTTTTCAAAGTTTAGGGCCAGTTCTATAGATGACATCTCTATGACTGTCAATTCGGACTTTAAGTAACCAGTGTGCCAATCCAATATGGGTTCCTCAATTACATCGAGGACAAGTAAACTTACAAATAACAGAAGAGGTCATTAAAGGATCCATACGGTCTTTGAAGCTGAAAAGGCTACCGATATTCACTGGGCTTGTGGGTATAATTTTGATTTTCACGGAAGGGAGATGACCGGATATTAGAGATCGAGTTCTTTATAAAAGGCTGTATCGTGAATAAAAGGAAGACCGGAATAGAAAGGTAATTTAGGAACGTGAGGAGTAGGATGACGTGTTTAAAGAATAAGAGGGTGGGAAAGCAGTTCCTGTTAAAGTATTTTTTGCAAAAAATACTTTGCACACACACACACACACACACATATATAAATATATATATATATATATATATATATATATATATATATATATATATATATATATATATATATATATATATATATATATATATATATATATATATATATATATATATATCTATATACACACACACACACATACAGTACATGTGTGTGTGTGTATCAGCAGGTTATGCTGAAACACGAGCAATATGGAATACAGTAGTTGTATATTCACGTAATCCAATACAACATCATGTGTAGCAATGCACCTAACAATGTTGGAGCTATGCTCACTCAAGCAAGACTGCCCGGCAGACTCAATATCCCGCCTTAAACACATTTTGGCGGGAATACAAGTAATGCTCCTTTTATATACGACATATGCAAACATCCTACATCCCTTCTCTAAAATAAATGTATTACACTTTTAATGAAAATGAAGGTTTATCAAGCATTATACAGAAGATAAGTTTATGGCATAGTGACTGCAAAATGTTGTTATATAAAAGAGAAAAAAGAAAAAAAAAACAAAGAAAAAAAAAAATATATATATATATATATATATATATATATATATATATATATATATATATATATATATATATATATATATATATATATATATATATATATATATAAGTTGAACATGACTATATACTCATTGCACGGTAGGATGACATTTAGTTGCATGAAATTAACATGTTATTACAGAAATGGTCACTTATTCATTGCAGAAAAATCAAATTATACATAATTGAAAAATTGCATAATGTAGTTTTCATGCCAACTCGGGGGATTTATTTTCCTCATCCCTCTTCGAGGTTTGCAGTCAGCATACGAGTCAGCTGGGGGAGGTGTACGAGTGGGTGGGGGCATCCTGCACTCTTATTTCCCGAAGATGTTTTCTGTTTCTCGTTGATATTCTTCCACTACCATCTAGTTTTATGATATATTGACGGTCTCCTTTCATTTTAATGACTTTTGCACTACGATCCCAGGCCTTGGAGACAACATTTTGGTCTGCTACTGTGGTACCCATTTGCACTTGAATCATGATGTAACATGACATTTCTCAAGCGCCTACCCATCTTCTCCTCTCTGTCTGTCATGATGTCTGCCCACTGCTCTGTTATCTTATTTTATCTCTTTATCATGGGGAATTAGTCTCTAAGTTGTCGTCCCATCGCTAATTGTGCCGGCGATTTATCGATGTCTCGTAGGGGCGTATTTCTATATTGCAAAATGGCTCTTGCAAAACTATCTGTATCGAGGCTTCCGTCGCTTCTTGTGTTATCTTGAATAGTTCTTTTCGCTGTACATACCACTGCCTCTGCCCTCCCGTTAGATTGGGGGTAATGGGCTGGCGATATTCTCACCCTAACCCCCCATTTCTGTAGGAAGCTAGCCATTTCAGTGCTTACCAAATTGGTGCCACCATCGAGAGATTTCTTCTGGAGCACCCCATTGCGTGAAGTATCGTCGGAGGAGTGGGATCAAGTTAGCAGAAGTAGCACCACTTGGGAAGAAGGCAATTTCCAGCCAACCAGTAAGCCTATCTGCATATGCCAGATAGTTTTCCACATACCTGAAACATATCCGTGAATGTTTGTTGAAAAGAGTATTCTAGGGGTAGGGTAGGCAATAGTGGTTCCCTTTGTTTGGATGGCGCGATGACGTCACGTGTTCTGCACTGCATCCTCTTGAGTTTCAAATGGCCCGCCATCCCAGGTCAATACACAGCTTGCCATTCCTTACGAATCAGTTTGGTGGCCTGAGTGCAGGTTAGAGGCAACTCTGTCTCGTGGTGACAAAGGTATTGCCAGACTTATGTGCCTTTCATCATATGAATAGAGCACCAATTCGTCCACAATGCCAAGTCGGCCCCGTACATTAAAATATGGCTTTATGCTAGAATCGCCTAATATCTTGATACAGGCCAAGAACCTGTGGCTACCATACTCTTTAGAAACTGATATTCAACATAGCTTTCAGCCGCTCTTTTACAGAATTCTAGTCGAGGGTTATGACGTCATCACTTAGTGACGTGATCAGTGCTGCGACATGCGCTCTCATATTCCTCCCTCATCTCACTGTCACTCACATTTATTGGGCTTATTGTAATTTTTTTTTTTCTTTAATCTAAGCAAATGAGGATCTGCAATGTCTTTCAACTCTCTGTCACCAAACACTTTGACCAACGGACGGTGGTCAGTAACAAGGACAATATTGGGACATCCCAGCAGGGATAATGTAGCTTTCTGAAAACACCATATCACGGAAGCAGCCTCTCCTTCAGAGAGTGCATAATTGACTTCTGCTGAGGTTAAATGTCTACTCCCACAGCAGCCAAGCTTCCATCCCCCTTTGGAACAAAATGGGACTTTATCCTCTTCACAACTGCAATGTTGTTGTAACACTAGAAACCCCATTCCATCACACTACCAATCAGTGATTACCGCAGTTTGCCTAGATTTATCATAATAGGCTAATCCATCCCCAATGAAATTGCATAATTTTTTTTTTGTCTTTTTGAATGCATCCTTTAATATTTCATCCCAGTATGTCTTTCGACTAGTAGACTTTATAAGAAGGTCTCGAAAGGGTTCCATTAATTGAGAAGTGGCTACAAATGGTGCTAATTGGTTTACGAGGCCAAACCAAGACTGTATGTCAGTGATGGTTGGTTGATTTGGCATTGGGATACTCTTGATTGCAGACAGCTTTTCCTCACCTGGCTTGAAATTGTCCCAACCTAATTCATAGCCTATAAAGTCTACCTCGCGTTGGCAAAATTGAGATTTAACAGGATTGACGGTAACACCATTTTCTTTACATACCAGTAAAAAATTTACTGTGTGAGAAACACTCCTTCCACAGTATCATCATGCAAGAGAACATCATTGACACATTTAAATGTTCTCGGAATGTATGCTATTACATCATAAAAATGCTTTGAATATGCATCCGATGCAAAGACATGTCCCATTGGGGTCCTGCAATTCCTGTAGGAATGGTGCGGATTACTCCCAGTTTTACATCGCCATCCAGCTGTTTTTTCACCCTTTGCTCCCAATGCTTGGGAACTGGAATTGGCGTATGGCATGCGCATGGGACTGCATCAGGGAGAAGGTGGATATGCTGTGGCTTTCCCTTTATCACCGGTAATGGGTTCCATTTAATATTAAATACTGTGCCAGAGAAAAGCTCAAAAATCCACCTTTTGAGCATAGGCACATTGGTCTCCTGAGGGGAGAACGGCAACTCTATGACGTCATGGATGTTGCTCCCGCCATTGGTGACGTCATTGGCACCCACACTATTGGGCTGTTCCCTATCAATTTTATTTACTGAAATTCCACCTACCTTAACATGATGGGGAAAATTTGCATCCACTAATCCTAAACACTTACATAAATCTATAGATAAGTATAGCCTAGACACACCGCATACTACTAACACCTCTATATTTAAAGCAGTTTCTACCCAAAGTTATCATACATCGTACACTACCCGGTACTCTCACAGATTCTTCGGTGGCATGATTAACCTTGGCGTTCGAACAACACAGCTGTTTTACGTTCAGTCCTAATTGATGCAAAACATCTTCCCCCATAATACAAACCTCAGCTCCAGTATTGGGGATAGCATCGATAAATGCTTCATACATTGGTACATCACGTCTCATATTATGTTCAACTTTTATGCTCACATGCAGTAACTTTCCCGCCACTGCTGTCACCTGTTGGACCCCACAGTGCTGCACTAACCTGTATGACGTCACCGACATGGTGTCATCATCATGATCAACTTCAATGCATGCTGCCTTGTTATTCAGACATTTTTTTCTGCAATATCTAGCTAAATGAACCTTTACACCACAGTTGTGGAAATACACTTCACTTGAATAGCAGCTAGATTTATTTTTCTTATGAATATGCCCACAATTATCACATCTTTTTACCTGACATGAGTAGCTTATTATCCTTTTGTCGACGAAGGTTCGATTTTACTGCTGCAACATCACTTTGTTCTGTTTCATCACTATTATTGGGCAGCAATTCTTTACCCACCTTGGCATTAGTGAATCTCCGGTTAATTTGGTGGCCCCACTATCCCTTTCAGCTGCCTCATATATTTCACACTTCTGTAGTATTTCTGCGACACTGTTATGGTTTCGTAGTCTTGGAGTATTTCTTGTTTCAATCCAGTTATTTAAACCACTGGCTAACCTTGAGTCAGCATATAGTCACTCATGTCATTTTGGCAACGAGGCAGCAGAAAGCACAGTCTAAAGCCAATTCCTGCCACCGATGTATATATGTCTTAGCAGGTTCCATTGGTCCTTGTTGTGCACTAAAATATTTATCCCACAGAATGGCACAGTTCACATATTTTTGGGTTACTTCTTGAACAGAATCTAATGCCTGATGTAAAGAAAGGGCTTTCCATTTGTCGTATGTGTAACAGGCGTCCAGTGCCCTTTGGAATTGATCGTCACCGTTCAAACGAATGCTTAGCACAGCATCTTTAGTAGAAACTCTGCCAATTTGGAACCAATTTGTCATGGACCTACACCACTTCCTAAATGCTCCTTGTGACATTTCGTAGAAACATTTGTCAGGCATAATTGCTCTCATACCTGAGGGGGCACCACTGCTCTGTCGCTGCTGCAAGAAAAGATTTGCCATGGCATTCAGAAGGTCCTCATTCCCACCACTGGTGCGCCATGTGCCGTCCGGCGAAGGGCACCTCTTCTTAGTGTTGTCGAATATCTTGAGCCCAACATTTTAAAGGCTTCCCAGGTCCTTATATCACTGCACAACCATGTAAGCAGGTTATAAATAAACACGAGCAATATGGAATAGTTGTATTCACGAGGTCCAATACATCATCATGGGCAGCAATGCACCTAACAATGTTGTTGCCACGCTCACTCAAGCGAGACTGCCCGGCAGACTGTTACCAGATCTCTTTTGCCAAAGTATGCTAGACTCCATTCAAAATTATGCTAGACCCAGCAAAATTATGCTATCGGGATGGTGAAATTATGCTAACTTTATGCTGACTTTCAGAGCTACTTTATTTCCACAAAAACCCATTATAAACATAATAATTAACCGTAACATGCAATGGAAAATAAAGGCGGACAACCTTGCTTGTATGGGCATGTAGAAATGAAAGTATTTTTAAAGTCAAACTTTGGTTTCAACGCAACCGCCTGACTGTTGACAATAAACAAAAGAAACTTTCAGGCCCATATAAATAAGGTCTACCATAAAAGCAACTCATTACAGACAATAATGAATAAAAAAAATTGCTCTTTAGCTAAAAAAAAATATGTAAACATGAATGGTTATTTCTAGTGGCTGTTTATTTATTATAGATGTCTTTATTCACTGATCTAATCATATCTCGTGATGGTTCAAAGTTAATGCATTCACCTGCTTTTCTTACACCTTCTCCACATAAGAGTTCATTTGTCAATGAAGCATTGCACAGCCTATTTCGCTTCTCATTCTTCTTCAAGTTGACTAATGAGATGTGCTCACAGTCAGCATTTCAGACAGCAATGCTTAGCAAAGCTCTGGAAAATTTGGAGAGGATATGATATTTTTCACTAGCATGAACCTTACTCCAAAATGACTCGATGTTCGTATGCTGTGACAAAAATCTGTCAATGTCACCATTTCTCAGCAATGAACGCCATTCATTATCTAACTCTTGTTGTTCACACTCTGTGATGATATTGGGAAATTTAGAGGAAATTTCAAAAACTGATGTTTTCTCACTTCCTGCCAAATCTGTGGGATCAAGAAAAGAACACACCTCTAACAGAGTTAAGTCGTTTAGTGGAAGCCGCTTTTGTAACTGCACAGCTAATTCTACCTAAAACTTCTGAAGGCGTTCAAACATCAGACTTGTGTACTGATCATCCCTCACATTAGCAGTATCCTGAAGCATCCTAGCAAATTTCACGCCACCATATATTTGCAAAGCAGGAAGATGGTTATGAGGGTATCTAGGGTCAATACTAATTAGCTGCTGCATGGGGGCTTTCAAAATTGATGGTTTGATGAAGCAGCTGACAATCTGAATATACAGCTGACTGCAATCCTTGACAACACGATGAATTGTTGCGTGAGAGCTTTGGAAGATAACATTCAGTTTGTCAGTCATTGTCAGAATATATTCCAAGAATTGAAAGTATAGATGTGTGTATGGATTACTAAATTCACTGTACAAAAAATCAGAAGACTGTAACCTATCCTTCTAACTGAAAGTACAAATGCAAAGCTTTCCACTGATCCAGAATTCTTGACACACACGCACTTAAAGAAAGCCAGCGTATGTCATGAAGTTTCAGAATTCGCTGCTGTTGACAATGCATAAATTCCTGAAAATCTTTTAGGTCCCGTAACCTCTTGCTTGAATGATAAAAATAAGAATTACATTCTCAGATCACTTGTTCCAGTGACTTTGGTAGTAGTTTGGAATGACAAACACATTTTATCAAAAGCAAGTTAGGGTTTTTTTCTCTCAACCTAGAAACAATGCTATTGTGGCTACCAAACATCACATTGGTTGTGTCAGCAGCAAATCCCACACAGTTAGATAAATCTAAATCATTAGCTTTCAGTTCATCATACAGAACATCAAAAAGTTGCTCAGCAGTTTCTACTTTCAATGCTGGTAAACTAAGTAAATGAGTTTAAATTTTCTGCACAGATAAATCAAAATACTTTACTACAATTGCCATGACAGATTAGGTAGAAATGTCAGTAGACTCGTCAATTATGAGCGAGAAATACCGAGTTTATTTAAGATTTTTCAGTAGGTCTTTCCTGAAATGTACAGCAAGAACATTTTCTACAAGAGCAGCACATTTGGTGTGCTTGCTTGCATAAGCTTTTGCAATTTCTGAATCTGGGAACATCCTTGGAAAAACCATAGACATATGATCCATCAGTTCATACGCAAGATGGTGCTTCACGGCCATGGCAGCTGCCAGGATCTCTGCCTTAGAAGTAGCATTCTTAATGTTAGTGGGTTCTCCGAACATTCTAGACACCTGCAAATTAAGGAAAAATCAGGGAAATGACTCAGCCTTATAAGTCAACGGTTTTTTTTATATTTTAAACCTGACCTTCAAAATTCAAGATAGTTCAGTTGCTGTAATCCCTTACTTTATTTACTTTATTTTATTTATTTATTTATTAATTTATTTATTATTATTATTATTATTATTATTATTATTATTATTATTATTATTATTATAATTATTATTATTATTATTTTAATGAAACCCACCTTATTGCTTGCCTGGGATGACTCGGCAAGTGATTGGTGTTTCTTTGATTTCATGTGGGTCTGTAGCACAGACAGCTTTGGCTTCAGGGTACAGTTGCACATCTTACAAAAGGCACTTTGGTTTGTAGGATAATTTTTATTCCTGGCGAGCCAACTTTTCATCTCGGGATCAGCCAGCCACTCACCTCGGAACTGCTGTGGATATGATTTAGCAATCTTTCTCACAGTACCAGTAACCACAGTGCTACTACTATCATCCGTGTCCAAGGAGGTAGAGGGCTTATCTTGATGATCACAAGCCTCTCCGTTTCCTTTCTTCGACATTATCAGCTCTGTCCTGTCTAAAGATTCACAATTTCAAACCAGTGGCGGCTGCACTGTACCATCCGCAGTCCAAACACGAGCCACAACCCACTCTATATGAGTAATTACTAGGTCCGGGGAGGTGAGGATGAGGTCTGTCAGAACAGCTTTCCTGGAGTTTGACTGAGCGGACAGGAAATGCACAGGACTTCAGGTCCAGGACGGTTTCATTTCGTAGTCGACCGTGTAAGACTCCACAGCGACCGTTATTATTTTACATAATTTTATATTTCGCAAACGATATTGTTTTGTTTATTTTTATTACTGATTAAACATTCCCATGGTATTTCTCTTAATTTTCTCAAATTATGCTATTTTTATGCCAAATGTCCCTGAATTATGCTAAAATTATGCTAAATTGATGAGTATGCTAAATATTATGCTAGTCTAGGAAATTACGCTCAAATTATGCTAAAAGCATAAAATTATGCTAGATCTGGTAACACTGCACTGTCTCAATATCCCGCCTTCAACACATTTTTTGCGGAATATAGGTAATGTTTCTTTTGTATGCAACATATGCAAACATCCTACAGTGTGTGTGTGTGTGTGTGTGTGTGTATATATCTCTTTGTGTGTGTGTTTTTGTGTATGTTTGTGCAGATAAAGTAAAATTTTATTTATTTAATAG
>NC_089741.1:68647930-68662930 GCF_040412425.1 Macrobrachium rosenbergii
ATGCATTTTACACTTTCCATTATTGTGTTTTGCATTTCATATATTTTTGGGAGTTTTCTATCATGTTTGATTCTTCCGACAGATGTCTGTGGACAGATGTCGGTGGACAGTGTGGACTGGTTCGAATAACATGTGGTAGACTGTTTTTTGACATGACTAATTATTGATTTGGGGAGTATGTGTGAGTTTGGATATTTTCAGGCTATTAGCCATAGTGAGACTTCTTTAATCAGAAGTGTTTTGCAGTTCAGAGTTTAGTTATCTAACTCGATATTTCATTTATTATGCATTTTAATCTTTGCTTTGTTTTATTCATTTCTTGTTGGGTTATTTGAATAATAAACCTATTTTTGTAGAAACTATTGCGTTTCTTTAAATAGTCCATTTAATTGATTTGGTGAGAATGAGTGCGATTCGGGTGGGTGAACTTCGGAAAACGATGAGAGAGAGAGAGAGAGGCGATGCACAGAGAGAGAGAGAGAGAGGTGATACACGGTGAGAGAGAGAGAGAGAGAGAGAGAGAGAGAGAGAAAGAGGAGAAAAATAGATGTAAGGGTTGCCGTGAGCGAACGTTCATACGCCTCCGTTTCATGAATAAAGATCGTTGGAGCACGTTACGTACACCTTCAAAAAGGTGTTAATTCTGTCCTCGTTACAGAAAAATTGGTGGCAGCATGATTTTAACGTCTTTAGTGATGGCGAAAGAGGGAGATTGCTAATAGACTAATTGGTAACGTTGATGCCCAAGGCATAGGCGACTTCACCTAAGAGCTAAGGCGACGGGTCAGTGTTGAATGACTGAGTAGGTCGTGATTACGTGTGAAATGCGGGGAACCTTTCCTTTTTTTTTCCGTTTCTATTCGAGTACTGGGAGTGGGGAGTTGTGAAATAGATCTGGTTGATCTCTAGAGCAATTTTGGGGTTAACAAAATACCCAAATAAGTGTGAATAGTGGCGATTGTGAGTTAATTACGCAAAGTGATGATTCAACTAGAAACGCGCTGGGTGTCTTTTTTTGCTTCGCTGTCGAGTAGGTGACGTCACAGGCTGCACACAGCTCTGTTGAGAGATAGGTACTTCGTTTTCTGTTTCAAAATTGGTAAGTACCCCATTCTCGTAAGTTGCGCAGAACGCCGTTTTCTGTTCTTCTTTTAGAGGGGGTAACTTGTGCCTTTCTCTAGTGTTCTTGTTGGTTTCTCTTTTTATGTTGTTACGCTCAGGGCGTGTGATTACTCACAAAATGCCGGACGATGCAGCAAGCACATCCCAATCAATTGTGGTGCATAAAGTGACGAACATTAGCGCGGGAATTACAAATTTTAAAGGGCTAGTTGACGGAAAGCTAACCCAAAATATAGAAACTTTCATTGAGTCAGTGAACAATTATCTGAATTCCAAGAAAATTACGAATGGCGCTGAAGCTTTAACAGAGGCTAAATCATTTCTGGATTTAGATAAAGGAGATATTGGGAAACGAGCACGCAGTTTCGGGTTCAGAAGGTGTAAAACTTGGAATGAACTGCAGAAATTTCTACGAGCTACTTATGGCGGAGTTCAACGTGAATGCGCAGTTCGAATTTGCGAGAGTTTCTCAAAATAAAGAAAGGCAATGATTCACTAGTCACATACAGTGCGAATTTATTTGATGCAGTAGTTGAGTTAAAGAAATCTATAACAGGTTCTCCATGGGTAACTGGAAATAATATCTCCTTAGATAATTTTGAAAGATTGTTACACTTTGCTTGCCTTTTAACGTCAGTCCCAGATGTAATTGTAGATAGTTTTGATAAGAAAATTGATCAGGATACAGACGAATCCTTTTTGTTTGCACAGATTAACAAAAATCTAGCAAAATGCCTGACACTGGACAGTAGTTTTGTACAGGGAGGTGCAAAGATGTCAGCTGCGGTTTCCAAACCACAGAATAATGATAGTCGCTCGCATTCGGGAAATGATGCAACAGCGAAGACATGTGCACGAGTAGAATCGAAGAAAATTCCAGAGAGATCAGTCACAACGATACGTTGTTTTAATTGTGATAAAATAGGCCATAGTAAATCAAATTGCAGAGTGAGATATTGTTCAGTTTGCAAATCTTCAGATCATGGATGGAGATTTTGCCCAGCCACAAAGAGTAGAGATTATTCAGGGAAGTCCCGGGGAGGTTTTTCTAGATTTGACAGGAGAATTCCACATGATGCAAGTTCTAGATACACAAAGGAACAGCAGAATTTTCACAAGATAAGTTCGAAAACAGACACAGGATAATGACTAATCAGGTCGTAGAGTCACTAGAACCTAGGCCGATTGTACGTGGATTCTCTAATGGCAATGAAATTCATATTTTCATTGATTCTGGTAGCTCAGTTAACTTAGTAAATGCTGACCTTTTTCACTCGAGGTTTCCAGAGTGCAAATTAGTCCCTTCTAGTGAGACAGTGTGTGATGTACAAGCGAGAAACTGAATATTTTAGGTTCGACA
Source organism: Macrobrachium rosenbergii (assembly GCF_040412425.1). Classification (NCBI taxonomy): domain Eukaryota; kingdom Metazoa; phylum Arthropoda; class Malacostraca; order Decapoda; family Palaemonidae; genus Macrobrachium; species Macrobrachium rosenbergii. The sequence continues at coordinate 68,650,413 of NC_089741.1, forward strand.
TTTCTTACGCTTTGTATCGGTGGAAAGACAATAGTAGAATCATTTTTGGTCATAGAAGGATTAGCCTTAGGTGAAATGGTTTTGCTAGGACACCCTTCTTGTATGCGACATAACATCAACATTCTTACGGGAGTTCAGGGGATTACAATAGGTGAGTCGGGTTGTTTTGTTCCATATATACACAGGAAAGAAACTTGTGAGAAACCTAAGACACAGTCTGAGACATGTGTAACACATTCATTAGAGAGTGAAGATATTCCGCAAAGATCTTTCAAAGGATTTTTGTTGGAAGATGTTGAATTGCAACCGCGAGTTCCTACATTGGTTAAAGTGTCGCTGAAAGAGAAAAAGTTTCCTTCTCAAGTGTGCGTTGTTGAGGGAACCGAGAAATTCAAAGACGTTGTAAGTACGGTGTCAGTGAATGAAATTTCAGTCGCAGGCGTGACTTCAGTAGAATTAGTTAGCTATCAAGACTCAGTGAAAAAATATCACAAGGGTACTTATGTAATTGATTTTGAAGAGTTTAATGAAGAGCATAAATTAGTGAGTTTTGTGGAGACGGGAATATGTTTCCTAACGAGGAGCAACAGTTCCGAAGTCAGGTTCTACATGAACACTTGGCTAAAGTTGATTATCCTGAATATTCAGATAAAGTAGAGAAAGTGTTGAAAGAATATCTAGATATCATTGCTTTGAAGGAGATAAATTAGGAGTTACAGATGTTTTAGAACATTCAATCCGCCTAGAAAAGGGTACAAATCCATATATATTCCAGCATATCGAATTCCTTTTAAGATCAGAGAAGAAGTAGAAAAAGAAGTTCAGAAGTGGGAGTCGGAAGGCATTATCAGACCGTCCAATTCTCCGTTTAATTTTCCTTTGCTTGCAGTTCCTAAGAAAGACGGTAGTATCAGAGTTTGTGTAGATTTTCGTAAATTGAATGAAAAACATGCCCAGATAGATATCCTGTAGCTTGTTTGCCTGATTTGTTTGTTGAGATCGGTGGCAAGAATATATATTCATCTATAGATCTTATGCAAGGGTTTTTACAGGTTCCCCCTTTGAGAGTAGCCGTAAATATACAGCATTTTCGGTACCAAAGGGGACATTACGAGTTTAATAGGATGCCTTTTGGATTACAAGGGTCCCCAATAACATTTACTAGACTGGTTAACACAGTACTTCATGGTTTGTTAGGAAAGTCGGTGTTTGTGTACATGGATGATATTCTCATATGCACAGATACAATTGAAGAACATCTAAAGGTGTTAAAAGAAGTCCTTAAGCGATTATGGTTCGCTGGGTTAAAGGTCAAATTGGCCAAATGTGAGTTTCTGAAGAGAAAAATTGTCTATTTAGGACATGTTATCTCTAAAGAGGGAGTTAGAGTGAATGATGAGAAAGTTAAAGCCATTGTGAATTTTCCAGTTCCCAAAACCAGGAAACAGATTCGTTCGTTCCTAGGTATGTCGGGTTTCTTTCGCCGTTTTGTGCGGAATTTTTCTACAATAGCGTCTCCATTGACAGATTTGTTACGAGAAGACGTTAAGTTTGTTTGGGGTGATAGTCAACAATTAGCTTTTGAGAAGCTTAAGAACGCTTTGGTGAACCCACCAGTTTTGAAGTTTCAGATTTTAGTCAACCGTTCACCTTAGTGACTGACGCGAGTCAGGAAGGTATAGGTGCGTGTTTGATGCAGAAATTTGAGGGGAAATTACACCCAATTGCTTTTTATAGCAGAAAGTTCAAAACGCGTGGTAGTAACGAAAGGCTGATGTCAGTTGTGGACAAGGAGGCTTTCGCAGTCGTCTCTAGCCTTGTTCATTTTAAGATGTTGTTGTTGGGAAATAAAGTTGAGATTTTTACAGATCATCAACCGTTGTTAGAGCTTTTAATAAGCCAAATTTGTCGCCCAAGAGAGCACGTTGGTTCCTAACATTGAGAGATTTTGATGCAAACCTCAAATACATTGAAGGTAAGCATAATGTAGCTGCAGATGCATTGAGCAGATATTTTCCGGTCGAGGATGAGGAAATACACACCGAATCCTGTGTGGGAGAAGAGAGTAAATATTTGGTGTCTAATGTCTCTGATATTAGTAGTTCTGAGAGATCGCATGTAGAGGACATACACGTTCCTACAGTGCATACTTCGGGGAGAAATAGTGAGTCGGCAGTCTCGGGAGAGATTGTTATTCGTGATAGTGAGAGTAACGCAGTGTGTTATATTACGGGTGAAAATGTCACTTGGGACATAGGCTTGCTGGAACAAAAGCAAGATGAAGATAAATTGTTGTCAGATGCTAAGGCATTTCTTAAGGGAGTTTCACCGAAGAAAGGGTATAAGTTGCCTTTTTCTGGTCTAGAGTTGGAGAATAATTTATTGGTGAGAAAAGTTAAGTATAACTTGAAGTACTCGAAGCATGGGTGAGATTACACAAATCATCGTGCCAGAGAGTCTAGTACCACAAGTTCTAGACATTGTACATTGTAAATTTGGTTCTCCTCATTTAGGTGTAGACAAGACGTATGAAAACGTCAGGTCAAAGTTCTTTTGGAAAAATATGTTTTCCGCAGTAGAAGCCTTTGTGAAGAAGTGTGCTATTTGCAATGCGAATAAGCCAGCGACGACAGTGTCGTGTCGTTTGGGTTCATATCCCATACCACATAGGCCGTTTCAGAGAGTGCATATGGATATTCTGGGTAACTTCTCAGAGTCCGCTTATGGTTATAGACATTTATTAGTAGTTGTTGATGAGTTGACTCGCTTTGTCGAGATTTTCCCACTGAAATACAAATCAGCTGAGGAAGTTGCTATAGCGTTCTTTAAGGGGATAATTTGTCGATATGGTGTTCCAGAATGTCTGATCACAGACAATGGTAGGGAGTTTATTAATAAGACTTTAGACGGTCTTGCTAATTTGTTGGGGATAAAGAAAGTATCTATAATCCCGTATAGACCTGAAGCGAATGGGTTGTGTGAGAGGGCGAATCGGAAAGTAATCGAAGCTTTGCGCATGACGGTGGGAGGTTCCGATACACATTGGGACAGATCTTTGGATGAAGTGCGATATAGTATCAATACTATGATGAATGACACAATTAAGATATCTCCAGCAGAAGCTTTGTATGGATACAAGTTGAAAGGACCTTTTGATTTGTTACCAGAGTGTGTTCAGGGTGATGTTACGGTCACTTCATTGATAAATACAGCGAGAGAAAGATTTGCACGTATCAGTAAAGAACTTGAACTTAGTTCGCGTGCAATGGTAGAGAAAAGTAACGCGAAATCGAGGGGAGTAGCTTTTTCGATGGGTGATAGAGTGTTTGTTAAAGTGAATGTTCGGAATGATCTGAATTATAAGTTAAGTCCGAAGTTCCACGGACCTTTTGAGATTGTAGAGATCAAAAGAGGGAATAGATTTGTAGTTAAAGATGTAAACACTGGAGTGACGAAATTGACCCATATTTCGAAGTTAAAGAAAGTTGGGATGTAATGGAACGTTTGTATATAGTTAGGGGGATAAGTGGGTTGATATTTGTATATATATGACATTTATTTTTTAAATTTTTTTTTGTCTCTTGTTCATTTTAGATGTTGAAGTTCTTAGTCATTTGTTTTCGAATGATTTTAGAAGTTGAGACATGGGCTAATTTCATACGAGATTTGACCCGTGTGTTAGTGTGTTATTGTGTTATGATGTGTTTCATCATCTAACGCAATATGTGTGTTGTTTAGGATTTTTTTTTTTTGGGAGATACTTAGTATATCGGACCGAACAAGTCTGATCTTTTTTTTCGGGTTGGGAGATCGTATTTGAGTGTTTGGATTTTTTTTCCAGTTTCTTTTTTTTAAAATTAAGGGAGCTGTATCGTGAGTAATTGTAGTTGTTAAGATCGTGGGAGCGATTGCCATTACGTCAATTGCTATTTTGTTGAGAGTTAGTCAGGTGTTGCGAAATATTTGCTGACCGGAGTAGAACTTTCATGTCTTTTACGAGATATGATACCTTTTAGTGTTCGGATAAGATTCTCGAGTATTTTTTTTTCTGTTTGGATAGAATTTTTTTTTTTTATGGGTGAGTTCCGTAGAGTTATTGTGCTTAATAGTGGTGAGTTGACTGTGATTATTCTGAGATACAAACTTGGAATTAGTTCACATTGTGAGTGTTTACTTTTGCATTAGTAGTTTTGTTTGGTTCAGTAACATGAAACTTTTTCTTAGTTTTGTTATTAGACCTTTTTCGAGTGTTTTTTGGGAGACTCAGTAGTGACATGGGATAGATTAGAGACCATGTTCATTTTTGGGAGATCAATATCAAGGTTCGGGAGTTGATTATAAGACGAGTTGTGCTTTAGTTAGAGAGAAGTGTGTGTGTGACAGTAGTATTTTCCAGTTGCGAGTTGTGTCTGTGGGTGGTTGTGAATTATCATTAGTTCATGGACAGACTCCGACAGAATGTGACTTTAGACAGTTCCTGCGAGATTACCACATTGAGTCCACCAGTACTCTTCATGCTGTGTTTTTGCAAGGAGTATGCAGTTACAATGATGTGCCAGAGCAACAAGTCGACGACATTCGTTCATCGAGGGTCCGAGCAGTTCGATTCATCCTGCAGAATCCTGTCTACGGAATTTCTCGTACTTAGCCGTGCTGTATTCAACAGTTCGAGAAGATAATTATGCGTCATACGCATAACGAGCATTTGCAGTGGAGGTACCTACAACCAAGGTGCCAATGACGGTTCCACCGTTGGAAGACATTGACGATTCCGTGATGTTCGAGTATCAGGAATATATTATGCCGACAATTTTAATTGTCTTAATAGCTATTTTACTGATAATTCTTGTTGTTGTGGGGTAGTAAAGCTTATTCGTGTTTGTAAGATTACATGTAAAGGCTCTAAGAACTCAACCCCAGTGACTTTGGAAGTGCGTCATGAGAGCAGTCCTTAAAGCTGCAGTGCAGTAGACATTGCTAATTGAGCATAAGCTCTATCTGTTATGTTTTATACATATGCTTTTGTTTTAGTTTGCCGTTAAGGAGAGCGAGACGCTCTTATGTGGTGGCCGAGCTCTATTTCAGAAAATATGGCTGCTACAAGTTTTAAAGGACACATATATGCATTTCATAGCTTCAATGCTTTAAGATGTGATGAAAGAATTTATGGAGTCAGATGGAACTAGGTCGAGAGACTCGAGGTAAAATCTTTGTGTTCAACAAATAGTTTGATTCCTCAGCAATATTGCCGGTCAGGTGATCTTCCGAAGTGTTATGTATATTCGTGAGTACGTGCGTTAATTTGATCTAGATTACGCCAAAATCTGCCCTAAAAGTGAGTTTGATCGTTCATTAACGTGATAGAACTGCAGTTGTCTAGACGTAGCTTTGGAGAGGATCCAGGCTTAAATCGGCAGATAAGGTAGAGTTTGAAATCTCTGTTTTTATGGGAGGAAATTGAACTTGTGATTTTTTTACCATGATTTTCTAATCATTATGAACTTTTGAACTGGTGTGGGAGATTTAATATGAATATTCATACCTCTTTTATATTATTGTTTTGTCATGTTACGTTTGCCATATCTTGGCTATGCATTTTACACTTTCCATTATTGTGTTTTGCATTTCATATATTTTTGGGAGTTTTCTATCATGTTTGATTCTTCCGACAGATGTCTGTGGACAGATGTCGGTAGACAGTGTGGACTGGTTCGAATAACATGTGGTAGACTGTTTTTTGACATGACTAATTATTGATTTGGGGAGTATGTGTGAGTTTGGATATTTTCAGGCTATTAGCCATAGTGAGACTTCTTTAATCAGAAGTGTTTTGCAGTTCAGAGTTTAGTTATCTAACTCGATATTTCATTTATTATGCATTTTAATCTTTGCTTTGTTTTATTCATTTCTTGTTGGGTTATTTGAATAATAAACCTATTTTTGTAGAAACTATTGCGTTTCTTTAAATAGTCCATTTAATTGATTTGGTGAGAATGAGTGCGATTCGGGTGGGTGAACTTCGGAAAACGATGAGAGAGAGAGAGAGAGGCGATACACAGAGAGAGAGAGAGAGGTGATACACGGTGAGAGAGAGAGAGAGAGAGAGAGAGAGAGAGAAAGAGGAGAAAAATAGATGTAAGGGTTGCCGTGAGCGAACGTTCATACGCCTCCGTTTCACGAATAAAGATCGTTGGAGCACGTTACGTACACCTTCAAAAGGTGTTAATTCTGTCCTCGTTACATATATATATATATATATATATATATATATATATATATATATATATATATATATATATATATATATATATATATATATATATATATATATATATATATATATATTCATATATATAAACACAAACCTGATTAACATGTTATGATCATCTAAACTTCCTCACCAAAAGAGAAGCAGAGGACAGTTTATCGGTACAGTCATCAAAACTACTGTTACTGTTTGTGTTGTTGGTCATGTGGCAGAAGGTGGTTATTAATTTAATGAGAATGACTGATGGACAATGTTGCAATTCTTTTTGTAGTATGTTATTTTCTAGAAATATATCTGTTAAAAATGTGAACAAAGTTACATGAATTGTTAGAAATGCAAATAAATTCTGATTTGACTTGGAGGAGTAGCTGAATAGAAAAAATATGTTTTGACATGGATCTAAATTTCATTTATTGACTTTAATGTTTATCGAAAAATTCTTCCAAATTCCTAATGAAGTTGAATAAAATGCGGATTGCTATTTTTAGTAAGGAAAGTCATCAAGATCTGGACAAATGACCAGCCATGGTTTCATGATCTGTGTAGATGAGCTTAGCATGACAAACAGATCAAATTCAACACATGGAGGCGAAATGTTCACATGAAAACTACATAATTTTTGTTGAGTCTTGCAGTATTGTAAAAAGAATTTAGCATATAGCTGAGAGAGTTTATATTATTTCCTTACAGAGGAAATAGCCTCAACTGTGGTGGAGCAAGTTGGCATCTTCTATCTTTGAGTCAGTTTCGTCTTCCACCCCACCACTACTAACAGATTTTGGTAGATTGGTTAATAGCCCTAATGAAAAGCTGAACTGCCTCATCGAGCTTTTGAAGTTAAGCAACCAGCTGAGGATGTCCCTCTCCCTAATAATATCACCCTGAACCTATTCTTACAAAATTTACATTTAACTTTAAGGATGTTAAGAAAAATCTTTATATTCTTGATAGCTCGGGTAGAGATCCTGATAGTATCTTCATTTGTTTAAAAAAAAAAATACTTTTTAGTGCTTTCTCCCAAGATTACTAGATTCTATAGACTTTTATGCTGACATAATTTCTTTGCAGATGAGCACAAGCATAATAATACAGTGTTTGTTCCAAAGAGTGGCATATCTGCAGACTGTAGTAGATAATGCCAATTTATACCCTTCCTTTGTTCTCTAAAGTTGCAGAAAACCTTATTCTTAAGCCACTGTACAAGTATGTGGAATTTAAAGAATTGTTAGCTGATCGTCAATTGCATAAAGGAAGTAGTTAGGTGGCTGTGATGCTCTTTTAGATTTGGCATGCCATATGCAAGAGAACCTTGACAAGGGTTTTGCGTTTAGAGTAATTCCAATAGATTTTAGTGTTATTTTTGATTGTGTAAATCGCAAGGTATTTATTTATGGACTTCAGAATCTTGAAGTGGGTGGATGTATTTTAGAATTACTTCAAGATTTTCTTACAGGTAGGGAGTTTTTGTTGATGGGATCTTTATCAAACCAATATGTATTGCGTCTAGAGTTCCACAGGGTAGTGTTCTTGGTCCACTGTTATTTTTAGTGTATACAAGTGATATGGTTTTTGGCCTGGAAAACAAGATTGTTCACTTTGCCGATGATGCAGCACTTGTGGGTATAATAAAGTCTCTTAAGAGCAATGAAGCTGCCAAGTCTCAGTCGTGACATGGAGCGGATTAGTGAATGGTGTAGTCATTGGGGTATGAGGCTGAACTCCAGTAAAACGAAAACACTATTGATTCGCAGATCTCATACAGATTTTCCACCCTATCCTCACCCTTCAAATGGATGGGATAGCTAAATGAGTATGAAGCTTTAACTATATTTGGTGTAACTTTTGACTTACATCTAACTTTTGAGAAACATTTGATGAAAGTGTCAGCAAATGCTGCATGGAAGTTAGGTATTGTACATGATGCCTCATATTGTTATAGCAATGATAAATTAATACAACCTGTTTTAGGTCATTTGTTCTTCCTATACTAGAATATTGTCATCTGGTGTGGATGTCTGCCTCTGCCGGAGATTTACCTCTCTTAAAAAGAATGGTTCTTGGTGGTAGGTTCATGTTTCGTAAGATTAGCAGTTATAACCTCGCTCATCAACAAATGATATCTTGTTTGTCAACTTTTCACGAGTTGTATTTTAACAGAGATCTTTCACATTCACAATTGATCCGTGATGCTCTTTTCCTGCCGAGAGCGACCATATTTGCTGAACAGCAGCACCACGATGCAGTAAATGTTCCACGATGTCGAACTGTTTTATTCTAATTCTTTAACAGCCTACCTGAGGATGTTATACAATTAGAACCTCAAAAGTTCAAGTAAAGGTGCAGTGCGCTGCAACACTAAAATAATTCCTCTATTTTAGTATTTTTTTTCATTTATTTATCTGTTAATTTATCAATTTATTTATTTTTATTTTTTTTACAGTAAATGATCTCGTCTTTCTGAATTTCCTGTTACCTTCTGTAACGGCTTTCAAACGAACACTATGTTCTTAGGAAGCCTGAACTTAAAGTCAGTCTCCCCTTGAGGCTTGTCGGATATGATCAGGGGTGCATCTCCTGAATAATAATAATAATAATAATAATAATAATAATAATAATAATAATAATAATAATAATAATAATAATAATAACAGTTGCAGAAACAAAGCCACAGCTATGTATGATATATAAGGGTACAAATATATTTAAAACAAATGTATACAGAGATTTCAGGGAATCTGTCTGATTCCCAATTTCAATTGAAAAGGGTAATCGAACAGATCCTGATAGCTCTGTATAGGTTTATTTTTAATATATTTGTACTCATACATAACTGTGGATTTGTTTCTAGAATAATAATAATAATAATAATAATAATAATAATAATAATAATAATAATAATAATAATAATAATAATAATAATAATAATAATAATAATAATAATAATAATAATAATAATAATAATAATAATAATAATAATAATAATTAAAGGTTATTCAGCGAGGAAGAAAGAAGGAAAAAATGCCAATATCTTTATGCAACACAAGTGATTATTTTGGCAATAATTACCCAGAAATAAAAGGGATTGAAAGACAGAATTGCAGTATAGATAAGCTTTACTATCCAAGTAATCATAAGGCCTCATGACCTCTAACCGGCACATGACGTATCGCATGAGATGGGAACTGGACATTTTGATTTATAATCATGGCAGTAACCTAAATGGTCTGTTGTCTCGAAACTGGGCGCGAACACACATCAAAGGCCGTGTCTGCCGTCGAGGAAAATCATGGAACTTTGCTGTGGTTGTAATTAACATTTTTCTTCGTATAAACTTTTCCTATCCATAATATTCCCATCTTGATTAATATACAAATAAGATATATACACTCATGCTCATAAAAAGGTTTATAAACCCATTTGCTCTAGCATGGAATGTTTCCAGAGAGAAAACAATGTAAAGTTCAGTGACTAAACGATATTCAGATAGCTGAATCTTGGATGAACCTCTGCCCAGAAATCCTATGCAATACCAGGCACTTCATACACCTTCATAAAATGCACCACAGGCCCGAATCAGTTCCCCTGCACACACTTCGCTATTTGCTTCCATCTTGTATGGACTCTAGCTCTTCTTGAATGCTGAGGCCCTTCCTGCCTCATGCCTTTCCATTACTTCTCTCAAGCACTGTGCATGGGGTGGAGGGATAGACCGAGTAAAAGAGAAATGGAGATACGTTCTTTTTGCAGTATAATTATAATATTCTGTTATCATTAAAATAGAAATATGTTATCACTAGCATTATCATTATGAAAAGAATATATTATTATTATTGACAATACTGAGCGTCATATTCAAATTCGGGATTAAGCAGTACTGTCTTGGACACCCGGATGATCATCAGAGTTAGAGAATCTTGTCTCTTCTGACGACTTTGCACTCCGTCCGTTTACTGATCCATTTACTAAGCTTTCTCCTCTTTGGGCTCCTCTTCATGTTTGACGCTTGCCATTTACGAGCTATGATTTATGGGAAGTAAATAGTTGAAAGGGGAAGCAGTAGATAAAAAAGGTAAGTCTAAAGTACAATATCTGAAAAGAAATGAAATAATCAATGAATGATGTTACATAGGGTAACAGGATTGTAGATCCAACCAATGCCTATGCAAAAGGAAAGGAAAAGTTATTGAGGAGCGAGCGACATTTGCTTTCCTTTCAATGGGGACATTCATCTTCTACTCCTTTATCCACTTTCCAAGTCGAAGGAAGCGAGAAAAGTTAGAGGTGACAAAGAATGACATATCAGAATGAGTGAGAAATAGGACAGATTAACTTTGCAAGCGTAGCCTTCATAGCAGGCATATATATATATATATATATATATATATATATATATATATATATATATATATATATATATATATATATATATATATATATATATATATGTGTGTGTGTGTGTGTGTGTGTGTGTGTGTGTGTGTGTGTGTTTGTGTGTGTGTATTTTTTTATATGTCGGAAGATCTATGCCTTTTTATGTCTCTTTTCTCACGCTGTAAGGGAAACGAGGAGTGTACAGTTATTTTTGGAAATAATAAAACGTCTGTAAAGAATGTTCTTTATGCATAGATGGCCAGCTTCCTTCCGCCTGGCACGCTGACTGATTCAAGAAAATACAGGAAGGTAGAGGCATTCACATTCCAAAATAAAAGGCATGAATAATTCATCTATCCAGTTGGTATTTCCAAAATAAATAAATTTCAAATTTTAAATTTATAGAACCTTACTTAACTCAAACGAATCTTTCCTTACTCCGGAAAATACAAAAAGGTAAATTTAATTGAAACCACACACATTACCACAAGGACGAATCAGCGATGGAAATTTCCTGCTTCGGTTGAGTATGTGGAGACATTGTTTCACCTCCATAGCGATTAAAGCATCCTGGGATCTTTTTCCAACTTCTTTTTACTTGCTAAATGTAACAGTTTGAGGACTATATATATATATATATATATATATATATATATATATATATATATATATATATATATATATATATATATATATATATATATATATATATATATATATATATATATATATATATATATATATATATATATATATATATATATATATATATATAGATATATATGATTTAACTTGAGGAATTGCTTACCATGATCCAGTTATAGACTCTAAATGAATGAATTCGTTATTTGCCTCTATTTTTGCATAAACTCTGACTGCTCAACGTTGAATCAGGAATTCGTAAAAATCAGGAAAAGGGGGGTTTGTTATCTGAGCTGAGGGTTCTACCCACAAGGTATTAGTAAGTTGACACGTTAGGTTAAGTTTAAAATTACGTGTATTTACGTGAAATGAAATATCAGAAGATGAAATGGACTAATCAGGCATGCAAAGCTTGAAAGGTTAATTATAACTGGGAAAATTTGAAGGTATATCCTTCGGTGAGGCCATTATATGCCTTCGGTCAGGGTCAGGAGATTACCCACGGGTAGATGGAGGTCGGTGTCATTTCCTATGTGCGGGCATCATTGATGACCAAGGTCCAGTTGTTCATTGTCTTAATCTGCCTCCCGGCGCTATTCCTGCTTCCGGCCAGGCTTAGGGTCAGAAACAAATTCTCCCACCTGTCACATGTTCGAGAAGAGAAAGTTGAAGGGATATACAGAGTGCAATTAACAGATTAAGGGAGCGGCCAATATTCCTTTCGCCCTTCCCTGTCAGGCAGTGCTAAATGCACTGTTGTATTTTCCAGCTTTCAATTAAGCATTTGGTGGCTGGGATTCTTGAAATATATATATATATATATATATATATATATATATATATATATATATATATATATATATATATATATATATATATATATATATATATATATATACACATATACATATATTAGCAGCAGTTTGGGTTTATGAAAGGAAAGAGCACAGTAGATGCTATTCTTATAGTAAGACCAGTCCAAGAGAATTCTGTACTTGGAAGGAAATAGGAAGGTTACATGTGTTTTGTGGATCTTGAAAAGGTGTAAGACAGGGTACCAAGAAGAGTATTTTATTGGTGTTTGATAAAGACAGGAGTACCAGAGAAGTTGGTAAGGTTAATGAAGATGATGTATGAGGGGGCAAGACCCATTGTGCAGACAAAATATGGGGAGACTGAGGCATTCCCTGTGGAGGTTGGCCTCCATCAGGGATCAGCTCTGAGTCCATTTTTGTTC
>NC_089741.1:68670430-68675430 GCF_040412425.1 Macrobrachium rosenbergii
TGTTTCTGACCCTAAGCCTGGCCGGAAGCAGGAATAGCGCCGGGGAGGCAGATTAAGACAATGAACAACTGGACCTTGGTCATCAATGATGCCCGCACATAGGAAATGACACCGACCTCCATCTACCCGTGGGTAATCTCCTGACCCCTGACCGAAGGCATATAATGGCCTCACCGAAGGATATACCTTCAAATTTTCCCAGTTATAATTAACCTTTCAAGCTTTGCATGCCTGATTAGTCCATTTCATCTTCTGATATTTCATTTCACGTAAATACACGTAATTTTAAACTTAACCTAACGTGTCAACTTACTAATACCTTGTGGGTAGAACCCTCAGCTCAGATAACAAACCCCCTTTTCCTGATTTTACGAATTCCTGATTCAACGTTGAGCAGTCAGAGTTTATGCAAAAATAGAGGCAAATAACGAATTCATTCATTTAGAGTCTATAACTGGATCATGGTAAGCAATTCCTCAAGTTAAATCATATATATCTATATATATATATATATATATATATATATATATATATATATATATATATATATATATATATATATATATATATATATATATATATGTATATATATATATATATATATATATATATATATATATATATATATATATATATATATATATATATATATATATATATATATATATATAGTCCTCAAACTGTTACATTTAGCAAGTAAAAAGAAGTTGGAAAAAAGATCCCAGGATGCTTTAATCGCTATGGAGGTGAAACAATGTCTCCACATACTCAACCGAAGCAGGAAATTTCCATCGCTGATTCGTCCTTGTGGTAATGTGTGTGGTTTCAATTAAATTTACCTTTTTGTATTTTCCGGAGTAAGGAAAGATTCGTTTGAGTTAAGTAAGGTTCTATAAATTTAAAATTTGAAATTTATTTATTTTGGAAATACCAACTGGATAGATGAATTATTCATGCCTTTTATTTTTGGAATGTGAATGCCTCTACCTTCCTGTATTTTTCTTGAATCAGTCAGCGTGCCAGGCGGAAGGAAGCTGGCCATCTATGCATAAAGAACATTCTTTACAGACGTTTTATTATTTCCAAAAATAACTGTACACTCCTCGTTTCCCTTACAGCGTGAGAAAAGAGACATAAAAAGGCATAGATCTTCCGACATATAAAAAAATACACACACACACAAACACACACACACACACACACACACACACACACACACACACACATATATATATATATATATATATATATATATATATATATATATATATATATATATATATATATATATATATATATATATATATATATATATATATATATATATATATATATATATATATATATATATATATATATGCTGCTATGAAGGCTACGCTTGCAAAGTTAATCTGTCCTATTTCTCACTCATTCTGATATGTCATTCTTTGTCACCTCTAACTTTTCTCGCTTCCTTCGACTTGGAAAGTGGATAAAGGAGTAGAAGATGAATGTCCCCATTGAAAGGAAAGCAAATGTCGCTCGCTCCTCAATAACTTTTCCTTTCCTTTTGCATAGGCATTGGTTGGATCTACAATCCTGTTACCCTATGTAACATCATTCATTGATTATTTCATTTCTTTTCAGATATTGTACTTTAGACTTACCTTTTTATCTACTGCTTCCCTTTCAACTATTTACTTCCCATAAATCATAGCTCGTAAATGGCAAGCGTCAAACATGAAGAGGAGCCCAAAGAGGAGAAAGCTTAGTAAATGGATCAGTAAACGGACGGAGTGCAAAGTCGTCAGAAGAGACAAGATTCTCTAACTCTGATGATCATCCGGGTGTCCAAGACAGTACTGCTTAATCCCGAATTTGAATATGACGCTCAGTATTGTCAATAATAATAATATATTCTTTTCATAATGATAATGCTAGTGATAACATATTTCTATTTTAATGATAACAGAATATTATAATTATACTGCAAAAAGAACGTATCTCCATTTCTCTTTTACTCGGTCTATCCTCCACCCCATGCACAGTGCTTGAGAGAAGTAATGGAAAGGCATGAGGCAGGAAGGGCCTCAGCATTCAAGAAGAGCTAGAGTCCATACAAGATGGAAGCAAATAGCGAAGTGTGTGCAGGGGAACTGATTCGGGCCTGTGGTGCATTTTATGAAGGTGTATGAAGTGCCTGGTATTGCATAGGATTTCTGGGCAGAGGTTCATCCAAGATTCAGCTATCTGAATATCGTTTAGTCACTGAACTTTACATTGTTTTCTCTCTGAAACATTCCATGCTAGAGCAAATGGGTTTATAAACCTTTTTATGAGCATGAGTGTATATATCTTATTTGTATATTAATCAAGATGGGAATATTATGGATAGGAAAAGTTTATACGAAGAAAAATGTTAATTACAACCACAGCAAAGTTCCATGATTTTCCTCGACGGCAGACACGGTCTTTGATGTGTGTTCGCGCCCAGTTTCGAGACAACAGACCATTTAGGTTACTGCCATGATTATAAATCAAAATGTCCAGTTCCCATCTCATGCGATACGTCATGTGCCGGTTAGAGGTCATGAGGCCTTATGATTACTTGGATAGTAAAGCTTATCTATACTGCAATTCTGTCTTTCAACCCCTATTAGTTCTGGGTAATTATTGCCAAAATAATCACTTGTGTTGCATAAAGATATTGGCATTTTTTCCTTCTTTCTTCCTTGCTGAATAACCTTTAATTATTATTATTATTATTATTATTATTATTATTATTATTATTATTATTATTATTATTATTATTATTATTATTATTATTATTATTATTCTAGAAACAAATCCACAGTTATGTATGGGTACAAATATATTAAAAATAAACCTATACAGAGAGCTATCGGGATCTGTTCGATTACCCTTTTCAATTGAAATGGGGAATCGAACAGATTCCCGAAATCTCTCTATACATTTGTTTTAAATATATTTGTACCCTTACATATCATACATAGCTGTGGCTTTGTTTCTGCAACTATTATTATTATTATTATTATTATTATTATTATTATTATTATTATTATTATTATTATTATTATTATTATTATTATTCAGGAGATGAACCCCTGATCATATCCGACAAGCCTCAAGGGGAGACTGACTTTAAATTCAGGCTTCCTAAGAACATAGTGTTCATTTGAAAGACGTCACAGAAGGTAACAGGAAATTCAAAAAGACGAGATCATTTATTATAAAAAAATAAATTTATAAATTAACAGATAAAATAAAAAATATATATATATATATATATATTTATATATATATATATATATATATATATATATATATATATATATATATATATATATATATGAAATTTTTTTATCACACCGTGATTTATAAAACAATCATGAAGCTACAAATGTCGCTTATCAAATGCACGCTACCTTTGGGAATATCCCCGATGGGGAATTATCACCGAAGGGATTTTATAAGTGATAAATGGACTGGCACTGTCGAGCCTCGAACCCATATATATATATATATATATATATATATATATATATATATATATATATATATATATATATATATATATATATATATATATATATATATATATATATATATATATATATATATATATATATATATATATATTAATTAACTGCTTATCATTCCATCTCTTAGCTCAGAATAGCCTTATGGTTGATGTTTATGAGTAATGTTGCGCAGACAGTTTTGTGATATACATACATACGTATGGATATGGATACACCAATGGTTTGGTTAAAATTATTGTGTGGATAAAGAAGTCTGAAAGCTTAATGTTGTTTCTTAGTCAAAAACCACGACAAGCCTTCCCATCTTGTTTCAATGAGGTCTGGCTTAATTTCCACGCAGGAACACACACGTGTTTATCAGATTAAATTACATTAGCCTTTCACTGAACTTGCAACACAGTTATTGAAAGGAAAAGAGGGAAGGATGAATGGAACACACTTGTAAAGTTAAAACTTACATCTAATTAAATAATCAAAAGGTAACATGAAATGAGCAATTGTATTCAAAATAAGCAAAAATGCTTTACCCAAAAAGGAATTCAAACATCAGCGGCGTCAAAATTAATGAAAATTGTAGCAAATCTCAAACTTTAACGGTATTCACCTTGCCTTATCCCCTGATAAGCAACCCCCCACCCCCTTACGCACACGCGCGCGTGCGCCAAGGCACTCGACATCAGACAAGAAGAAAAAGTGACTTGAAAGGCCGGCTAATTCGCCCTCCATTCTCACTTTATAGGTCACTCATTCAGCTAAATCGAGTACAGAACTGCTTTACGAGGTTCATATCAACAAAATCCTAACAGATAATAGCCAAGCTAGTTGCAAAGGATAATTTCAGAACAAAACCAACGAATTCCGATATTTGGCTAAAGGTAACAAATTCATTGGTGGCGTGTGGCAATCAGACTAGGTTATGCCTTTGTCCTAAAGCGAACAGAATTCCACACATTTGCTCGTGGGTGGAGGGAGAGAAATACATCTTATTTTCTACATAACAGATATTTAATAAAAGAATATAAACTGACATTCTTGAATGTAGGTGGTTATATACAAAAACGTTATATACAAAAACAAATTCAAGTAATAATGTTGTGAGGGGAATTTCCCACAAATGGAGTTTGTTCAATATCACGGACTTGTACAGTGTATACAGATCTGTCGACTGTATGCCTGAGTTTCTGTATCGTATGTGTCTAGATAATTCTCTTTTGTAAAACAATCCTCTCATTTGAAGATAAGTTAAGTATACCTTAGTTTAACCAGACCACTGAGCTGATTAACGGCTCTCCTAGGGCTGGCCCGAAGGAATAGATTTATTTTACGTGGCTAAGAACCAACTGGTTACCGAGCAATGGGACCTACAGCTTATTGTGGAATTCGAACCACATTATAACGAGAAATGAATTTCTATCACCTGGAATGAATTTCTCTAATTCTTCATTGGCCGGTCGGAGA
>NC_089741.1:68680430-68697930 GCF_040412425.1 Macrobrachium rosenbergii
TATATATATATATATATATATATATATATATATATATATATATATATATATATATATATATATATATATATATATATATATATATATATATATATATATTATTTTTTTTTTTTTTTTTTTTTTTTTTTTACAAATATTAATGCTGTTCGCCCTCGTAACTTTTGATTGTAAAAATATCAGCCTGACTGAGACTGAGAAAAGACGTTGTCTAGATTAGAAGCGTCTTCAGTTCAAACCTTAACGTCCGTTGGAGAACGGGATAGGTAATTTAGGCCTTTCACCCTATAGGAAAATTTCCCTATCAGCCTTAAAAATAGGTGGTCCTAAGGTCCTTTTTCCTTTCTACCTGTCTCTTGGCGAATGTTTTGAAACAGAACGTGGACGCCTGGGGTGACTGTTCTTGACCTAGGCCGGTCAGGGAACGAGAGAGAGAAACTAGCCGCCGTCTCAAGCAGACGTCTGGAAGGTGGCCCTGTCCCCGCCTTTGTCTATTATTTTATTAGTGAATGGTGGAGCAAGAAACACACACCCGAACTTCAGTACGTCCGTTGTAAATGCGCGCCAACGCTTCGTCCTTAAGGTAGAGTCTGTGTGCTGTTTGAAACTTCGTCCATTCTTTTAACCTCTTTTCTGTATTTCCAACTCTTTCTTTGTTTTCTTCCTTCAGCCACCACTTAGAGTATATGTGTTTACGAAGTCTAGATTAAGCCAAATTATTATATTGTTAGCTTCAACCCCGTTATTCCAGTAAAATACCTAGGTTCGGGTAAGCAAAACAGTTTTAAGTCTCGATGCTTTTTATGCCTAGCGTCCGAATGTTTGGAAGAACCGTTGCGTTTAAAATCAAATTCATCTAAAATATTCTTGTTAAGGTTAATTACCCTTAACTGGCGACCTTTGGCTAATTAACGACTGTCTTTGAGGCTAACTTTTGGCTTCAAGTGGCAGGTTACGTGTAATCTTGGTTTGCAGGGCCGTGAAAACTACGTAAATTGAGCAATAAATGATCAACCAAGACCCACACACGTAACATTGGCGACCTTGCGTAGAATCTAAAGTAAATTTTAGAGAAAGAATCTGGAGGAAAAGAAATTAAAATTACATTAATTCCAAAGATAAAAGTCAGATATTGAATTCCATTTCAATCTTCCAAACAAAGAACGAGGCATAATAATAAGCAGTAAAGAGGATAGTTATAATAACAGGTAGTGAGAATTAGCCGTAGGTAGGAAGGGTGCGACTCGAGAGCAGAGTGAATCACAATTTGTGTCGTTTAAGGAAGGGCATTTTACCGTGTTCGGATCGTGAGTCAAGTCGTTCAAGTAACGAATCCTAAGGCCGAGAAAAGCGGAGCCCATTTCATATACACAAAGTAATGTAGTAATCGCGTCGGCAATTCCGATCGTCGTGGTTCATATAGTGGGAATCATTAAAAAAACCATGCCAGTGAAGTAGCGAACGAACGGAAGTAGTAATTGTATCATAAAATACATTTTCAGTAAAGTAAATTTGGTCCGTTCTGAATCACGCAAATCTATTCCATTGTTTGCTGAGGATGTTTCACCGCGAGAGTACGATAACAAAAGACAAAGTTGTTTGGTAATTTAGTTTTCCATCCGTAACGTAAAACGCTATGCATGATTGGTATATTTAAAGTAAAATCGGGATACCTGCATTTGTTTCGTTTGTTGTTTGAATTTGTGCTAAAAAGAAAATACCCGCCATTTTGGATTCCTCCGCCGTGTTCATAAAATTGTTTTGAATTTGTTTGAACTAGAGGACCGGCAATTTTGGTGTTCCTTCGCGCCGCCCAAGGTTTTGAAATTTAGGCCTAACGGGACCTGGCCGCCATTTGAAGACCCGTGTTATTGTCATCCGCTGTTGTGACCAGACTCTGCCCGAGCCACTCTTGGGTCATTTTTTTTTGCTTTCGTGAGAACCCACCTCGCAATATCTTAGCTAGACAGACTTCGATAGACAAAACCAAAAGATAATTTAGGCAGGGAAAGATAGGCCTTAGTTAGGAGTAATACCATAACAAGTTCCTATACAAATACATTCTGTAAGAATCATATAAAAAGAATTTAAAATTGTAGCTAAAAGTCTTGTGACGTCGCATCGGCTCCCAGGAAAATTACGATAATAAAGCAAAATCCCTAAGGAAGCCAAGACGACGCATCTATCTGATTTTATTAAGATCCATGCCATTGTGCATTTATAAGATCTTTGCTTTACATGTTCTCAAGCAGCAAGAAATTAGCTGATTGAAAATCTCTCTCTCTCTCTCTCTCTCTCTCTCTCTCTCTCTCTCTCTCTCTCTCTCTCTCTCTCTCTCGTCATTCAAGTAAGCATTCCTAACCTAAGTGTACGGACCCTATTCAAAGGAAGAACGGCCGACACTAGGCTAATTAATTCGAATACAGTAACCCAAATAAAAGAAACACCTCTGTCCCACAACAGATGAGGACAAGTTAATAGTAATTACAATGCAGTGATAAACTGTCGGTCACGAGTGAGGCCTGCTATCCAGACCAAACGAAACGGTAGTTTTTCACCCTCTGAAAGAAGAAGGGGTTAGCACTGGGTACTGGGACCAGCCACTCACGAGGATCTTTAAAGAAAAAACCCAAATTCACTTTATTCCACAGTGCCAATAATTTGCAGCACTGTCATCACTTGAATAGCTTACTTTTCTCTCTCTCTCTCTCTCTCTCTCTCTCTCTCTCTCTCTCTCTTACCTTCCCTTTCTCTCTCATTCGAATGTTGCACTCTGCAGGGGGTGTAGAGTGCCTTTCCTCCCATATAGCCTAGTTGGACTCCAGTAGAGGGTCCCTAGGAACACATTGGCACCATAAGTGCCACTAACCAAGCATATAGAAAAATAAATAAATGAAAACAAAACAGGAACACAGAAGAGAAAGTTCTTCTGGAACCTAGCCTGCACCAGTGCCTAGGGATACTGAGTGCCACCAGTGGGACCTGTACACGGCACACCCAAACTACAGCGCCACCTTTTGAAAGGGTGCCACGTCATTGAAGAGACACTTCCTCGCTGCCCAAGTACGCCCAGTCAACCCGGTTAGACGCCCTTCCCCACCAGAACCATGGCAGCAGAGCATTATAAAACCTTCCTGGGGCTGGGGACGGCGGCAGGTCTCACCGGCTCGGAACTGACCACCTGGGTTAAGGAGCAAGTGGACGACTTGGCCAAGCGGGAGAAGGAAGAAAGACTCGAGCAGAGGAAGTATGAAGCCAAGCAGAGGAGGTATGAAGAAGAACAGAGGGCGTATGAAGCCGAGCAAAGGCAATTAGAAGAGGAAAGAGAAGAAAGAAGAAGACAGCATGAGTTAGCCTGCAAGGAAACTGAGTTAGCCCTAAAGGAGAAGGAACTCGAGCTTGAGAGAGCGAAAATGGAGAATGCTGAAGCTATGGCTAGCCATCAAGCCTCCAGTCCTACACCTGCTGCATCAAATGCTCCAATTTCGAGCATCAATTCCCTAGTTCCCAAGTGGACTGAGGACGGGCCAGAAGCATGGCTGGAGGAGATCGAGGCTCTTTTCGATAACTACAGCACCACAGAGACGGAGAGAGCCTTAATACTAGCCAAGCATATGGAGGGAAAAGCCAAGGCAGCGCTGCGCTCACTGGAGAAGAGCCAGAGAGGCAACATAGCAGAAGTTCGTAGAGTCATTACAAAGGCCTACGAGATAACCCCAGAAAAATGGAGACAGCGGTTCCGAGGTCTTGCCAAGGAAGTCGGCTGGTCTCGGACGGAATGGGAATGTCACAAAACCCAGTCCGGTGTAAATAAATGGTTCGACTCCTTGGCCTGCACGACGCGTTTGAGGATCTTTTCAATCGGACCATACTAGAAGACCTTTTCCAATGTGTGCCTGGGCCCCTTGCTGTATATCTTAACGATAAACAGCCCTCCACACTTATGGAAGCTTGTCGCATGGCTGATTCGTGGGAAATATTCAATCAGTCGCATAGCACCTCGCAAAAGCGAATTGTTCCCCAGGCCTACCTCTCGAACTCCACTCGCCTGAAGAATGGACTGCTGAGCAAGACCATATGCACCTATTGCAAGAAGGGGGGCCACGCTGAAGCTGAGTGCCGATACAAACTCGGCACTAATAAGCAGCCTAACCCTACCAGCCAGAACTCCGCTCCCGATTCATCCACTCAGCCCTCTCCTCCAACAGTTACTGCAGGCCACCGATCCCATCCAAAAGGTCCGTGCAGATCCTGTGGGGCTGCCAGCCACTACAATGCTGGATCTCCGGCCTGTCCACATCATGTCCCCACCACCAAGTTTGTCAACCTAATCAGCACTTCATTCTCTGCGGCTGGTCCGCACCGGATCCTTTACCCCGAGAGACTGGAAACCCAGTTCATCTCGGTGGCCCCTCTTCAGAGCACTAGCCTGCCAGTGACCCTTCCGGTCACAGTAGACACTGCGGCAGACATTAGCCTGATCACTAGGTCCCAAGTGCCAGCCGGTGCCATGGTTGATGAAGAAACCCGGTGGGAAATGAAGTGGATAGAGGGCCACACCATTACCGTTCCTGCTGTCCAACTCCAGGTCAGGACCCCTTGGGGCACGATACCCCACCGCCTCGGCGTGGTAGGTGGAATTCGGCCCGTAGTGGCTTTCTTGTTGGGTTAGGATCTTCTCTGCAGAAGCCCGTTACCAACGCCACTCCGCACGCGTTACCTCCTCCACGGAGGCCCCATCTAACACTCTCAATAGTGACAAACCTCCACCTTCCGCCCACCAAAGTGGTCCGCGGAAGGGGCACAACCCAAACTATTTCAGGCCTAGCCCTCTCCAATCGCGAAGGGCTGGCCCACCAAGAGGTCCTCCCCCTCCGCGAAGAGAGATTCAGGAGGAGCAGTACCGCTGCAGGACGTACAAGCGGGTAGACCACACCACAAATTGGGAGGGCTGCCCAAGCAAACGACGGCCAGCGGACGCCCCCGAACAAAACTCTAGGAGAGGCTATGATCTCCTGCTGGGGCAGGAATCTCTGCCGCAGCCAAACACAAGTCGTCCGCGAGGTATTGCACCTCCGGACCCCTCGTCAGGCATGCCTGACTCTCAACTGCTGCCAGTGCCACGTGCGAGCACTGAGCAGTGCCACACTCTGTCCGTCCCGGACGTTGAGCTACCAATGGAAAAGGCCCCCATGCCGGGTCTAAATCATGAGGCGAATCCTCCTCCGGGAGAGTTAGGATTCCCCATGCAGTTGATCATCGTGACTGGAGAGCCTCCAGCACCCAAAACTTCTTCTTCGCAAAATTTTACTCCAAGGGATGAACCCCTGGAGGATCGAAATGGTACCCCTTCCTTGGAAGACCAGGAACTGGCATCCTCGGACGCAGAAGTCGAGATCGCTCTCACTCCGGTTGTCGCAGCAGCCGGAGTAGGGAGTCCTCCCGCATCTTTTGCAGTTGCCCCTGACTTCGCCCCCGTTAGCCCTTCTGGCCTGTCCCTGGAGTCGGTGCTCTCATCACCTCCTAGGCCAGCTACTGATAGGCCTTGGAGGAACCCGAAGAAGAAGAAGAAGGGGCGGAAGAGAGCACAGTAGTTGCCGAGCTATAAGCTCATCCTGGCACTAGTGCCCTCTCAGCACAGTGCCCTAACATCTAAGAGTGATCCTGGCCCCTTGCCCAGAGGAGGTAGCCAGTGTGATCTCTTCCTTTTATTGTACATAGCCTAGGCCGCCTTAAAGTACGGTACATCAATTTAGTAACCTTGTTCCTTCCACTTACCACCGAGCCGCAGTAATCACGTAAGTAGCCTAACTAATTTCAATAATCTTAACTATTGTGAACCGAGCCACGATGCTCAGGACACGCATTACTTAAGACCTCCGTGAGGCACCCATTTATCATATGAGGCAACCCTCATGAATTAACTAGTAATTATTAATTGTATTAAACATAAACCAAGTTGTGATTTAGTTAGAACATTAACTCTTATGTTGGTGCTATGGTCGGGTTAGGATAGGTTAGGCTAGGGCATATCATAGAATGTACCACTAGGCTAGGTCTAAAACACATCATGATTGAAGGAGGTAGCCTATAATAACCGTAAGCACCTTCTAGTACTATTAGAATTAGGTAAAGTAGTGATTATAGCTCGTATCCTATCTAGGGTTAGGTAGTTCTGTAGTTAGGTAGGCTAACCAGGACTAATCTGCTCAGGGGAAGGAGAGTAACCTACGAGAGGCGAACAGCTTGCTTAGTATAGACCTTCACGCCCGAAAAGGGAGTGAAGGCCCTCTTAAGGGGGGGAGCTTTTACAAATATTAATGCTGTTCGCCCTCGTAACTTTTGATTGTAAAAATATCAGCCTGACTGAGACCGGGAAAAGACGTTGTCTAGATTAGAAGCGTCTTCAGTTCAAACCTTAACGTCCGTTGGAGAACGGGATAGGTAATTTAGGCCTTTCACCCTATAGGAAAATTTCCCTATCAGCCTTAAAAATAGGTGGTCCTAAGGTCCTTTTTCCTTTCTACCTGTCTCTTGGCGAATGTTTTGAAACAGAACGTGGACGCCTGGGGTGACTGTTCTTGACCTAGGCCGGTCAGGGAACGAGAGAGAGAAACTAGCCGCCGTCTCGAGCAGACGTCTGGAAGGTGGCCCTGTCCCCGCCTTTGTCTATTATTTTATTAGTGAATGGTGGAGCAAGAAACACACCCAAACTTCAGTACGTCCGTTGTAAATGCGCGCCAACGCTTCGTCCTTAAGGTAGCGTCTGTGTGCTGTTCGAAACTTCGTCCATTCTTTTAACCTCTTTTCTGTATTTCCAACTCTTTCTTTGTTTTCTTCCTTCAGCCACCACTTAGGGTATATGTGTTTACGAAGTCTAGATTAAGCCAAATTATTATATTGTTAGCTTCAACCCCGTTATTCCAGTAAAATACCTAGGTTCGGGTAAGCAAAACACTTTTAAGAGTGATGCTTTTTATGCCTAGCGTCCGAATGTTTGGAAGAACCGTTGCGTTTAAAATCAAATTCATCTCAAATATTCTTGTTAAGGTTAAATACCCTTAACTGGCGACCTTTGGCTAATTAACGACTGTCTTTGAGGCTAACTTTTGGCTTCAAGTGGCAGGTTACGTGTAATCTTGGTTTGCAGGGCTGTGAAAACTACGTAAATTGAGCAATAAATGATCAACAAGACCCACACACGTAACAATATATGTATATATATATATATATATATATATATATATATATATATATATATATATATATATATATATATATATATATATATATATATATATATATATATATATATATATATATATATATATATATATATATATATATATATATATATATATATATATATATGTATGTCTGTGTGTATATGTGTGTCTGCTTATGTGTGTGTGTTTATGTGTGAATATATGTGTATGTGCGCGTTTGAATGTGGGCATGTGTAAGCAAAGCAATGGTGTGAAACCGAAAACAGAAAAACTTTACGCATATTCCATAATCACTCTGAAAGAGGAACAAATCTTAAAGAAATAAACAGCTAATTAAAAGGGGTAGAAGACGTTACAAATTCTGTACCGTGCTGTAAGCTCAACATAATATAGTTGATGACCTTGCCATGACTATTTTAAATCAATACTAATAAAGGACTATTAACAGCTTCATTATCATTGATGAATAAAGTCCTAAATAACATAAGCTTGACAGAATCTGGCATGCTTCTAATATGAGTCCAGCATTATTATTATTATTATTATTATTATTATTATTATTATTATTATTATTATTATTATTATTATTATTATTATTTAAATATAACAAAATATTATCAACTTTCAAACGCAGCTGTTGCAGAACAGAGTATACATTTGTGAAAAAGAGAGAAAACGAAACTCTAAAAAAAAACATTCCACAACTTCTACAAATAACAATTTAAAAAAGCGAAATTTTTCAAGACAATAATGCTGAGACTAACTCTAAAGGATAGGCTCATGGGACAAGAAAAAACATAATGCGTATACTTTTGAAGTGTAACTACCATGAAGTAGATTTGCCATGACCTCTACAGTGGCTGACATGACTCATTAGGTTAAAGGGAAGGGAGAGAGAGAGAGAGAAAAGTATATCTTAGTTTAACCAGACCACTGAGCTGATTAACAGCTCTCCTAGGGCTGACCCGAAGGATCAGACTTATTTTACGTGGATAAGAACCAATTGGTTACCTAGCAACGGGACCTACATCTTATTGTGGAATCCGAACCACATTATACCGAGAAATGAATTTCTATCACCAGAAATAAATGCCTTTAGTTCTTCATTGGCCGGCCAAGGATTCGAACTCGGGCCCTGCAGAGTGCTACCCGAGAACGGTACCGACCAGTCCGACGAGGGACTGAGAGAGAGAGAGAGAGAGAAAGAGAGAGAGAGAGAGAGAGAGAGAGAGAGAGAGAGAGAGAGAGAGAGAGAATTAAAATGAAGGCAATCAAGACTCGCCTTCTCTTAAATCTCCCCCCAATTTACATTGGTTGACATTATTCCACGAAGCATCAAAGACAGCTTTGGCTATGTCTTTTTTCGTTAAACATCGCCTAGGTCCAACTTTGGGTTCTTTCATAAAATGGCCCTCTTCGACGAATATAATTCAGCAGTTCTGCAGTACTATGGAAATGACAAATATCAATTATGTTTTGAAGTCGTAAGTAATTTTGAACTCTCCAGCAGTTAACTTTGTTCAGGAATCTATTGTTGATTTTTCTCGTTGCATGATAGTGCAGACAAATGTTATCAAATTAGCTGTTAGTGTGGTAAGCTATTGAGGTATGTCATTTTTCACATAAGATGTAATGTAACTAAATGAGTCAGTTTGAATAACACCTGTTCGTAGTGACCTAGAAAGGTTTTATTTGAAGAGAGGGCAGCGTGTAACTGAAATACAAGAGAAACAATGATCCTGTTTTGGATTTGAAATCAATTAATAATAAGATCGCTATGTTCAGATATTTTCATAAAGAAGCAAAAAAAAAAAAAAACAGCAAAAACTTAAAAAGATATGTTCAGTTTCCACGTCAGCGTATACGGTTTTCAATTTCTTTAATTCTTTACAGTACAGCCTCAGAGAATAAATCGATATATACAGTGCTTATTTCCTTACACTTTACAGTAGAGGGAATACATACAAAAGGAATTCAAAGGGAAAAAGATGGGCCCAAGCGAACGAACGAAGCTAATTCTAAAGCCTAGCAGTGAACAGAATGAAACCTCAAACCAGGTCTTCCAAGTTAAGCTCATTTCCAAAGAATGCATTTGGGAATCTTGGGCTTGGCTAATGCCATATTGTTAATTGAAAGGAGCAGTTCCAAAATTCTCACTTTATACTGAGTAGAGACAATAGAAGATTTATATAAATAGGCTATTATGTGGAAATACAATAGTTTGTGCGTAGCAGACTTGTAATGTAAGTTTTATCATTTAAATGATCCTATCTAGTTCTAAGCATCTGAGCTTTCACAGTGGCTAAAATAATCATGTTCTTTTTTAATCACTGGTCATTTTATATGCCAGCTTGATTCATCAGAAGTGAGAAGTATAATAAGACTTCTTCCGGAAACAGAAATATATTTGCGCACTCAAGACCGTCCATGTGTCCCCGCCCATCAAAATAGCAATTAATTTCTAGGCTGAAATCCCGAAACTATGAAATCCTGCGAGCGCATACACGTAAAAAAAAAATAATAATAATAGTAAAAAAGACAAAACTGCCATTAACTTTTCACCGCCTTTTGCAACACTGTTCATTAAATAGTCAGCATTTGCTTTTTTGCACGATACTCTGAAGCCATAGGATGAATTCTTACCCGAGTTCACAGGCGCGTACCACCTCAAAAAGATACCGATGGATTACATTTTACAAACCATCAAATATTTTTCGGCGTCTTCTTTCGACGTTATCTCTTCTGATTCAGTAGTATTAGCAAACTCGCTCTCGGAAATCTTTGGGAGAACTTAAAATTATATCAGTAAGTTCCTATCCTGTTAACAAGAACGTGGCAAAGTCCATTACCGCCTCTGGGATTATACTCCTCTGGGGAACAAACAGGTCATGACTTAGAGAGTCTTCAGCGACGGCTCCTCATTCCTAGATAGGACACAAAAAGAGACAAAAACAGCTCTGGTCTCTCTCTCTCTCTCTCTCTCTCTCTCTCTCTCTCTCTCTCTCTCTCTCCATAATAGGAAAATTAACTTTTCTTAGAAGTTTTCGATTCGAAAAAAATAAATGCCCTTGTCGGCAAAAGATGTTTACCCCTCCCTCTCCTGTGAATCTGGGAGAAGCGTTTTGCCATCACGTCTTTGTATGTTAAAATTTGTATCTCAATGGGAAAAATGAGCAGAATTGGATGGCAAGGGGTGAATGTGTGGTAAACCTATACTGGATATCTAATTCATTACATTTACCGCTGCAATCATTTCTGCCACCTAACTATGACGTTTAGCATGTTAGATGATCAGAACGAATTACCGGAAATGATGAATTAAAGTAAGGTAAGAATGTGAGTTGACTTTGATTGATGTAAGCGTTCCTTTGCGCCTTCGTCGAGTGGTAGTAGGAATGATTTCTGCTCTTCATCCTTCAAAATGCTTCACGAAGGTTGTGGGTTATTCCAACTCAACCATGGGGGAACCCCCACCCCCCACCCCCCTGGAGAAGAAGGGGTGGGGGGGGGGGCGCATTTCAGAGTTTCAGGAGGGTGAATTGTGACCACAGATTGGCAGGCTAAAACTGGGTCTAAGACCAAACAAAACGCAGCGTGCATCGGTCCACACGACTGAGAGGTCACCCTTGGCTTTCTCTCCGCTAGCTTGTGTGTTTATGTTAGTATTTTGTTGCATATTATTTTTGAATGCACCTTTTGAGGCAGAAAATCTTGGAAGGTGGCCAGGGAGGGGGGGGTGACATTCTGACATAAGGTGAAAGGGTACATGGGCCAAAAAAAGGTTGAGAACCGCTGGACTTTAACTGAACTGATACAGACTCATCCTGACTCGAGTTACGTTCGAGCGGAAACAACGTTTTATTATTCGACACAGGGAAATGATCATGACACTAGAATTGATCATCGTCCTAGAGTAAGTGCACGTGGATACGAGAGGATTCGTGACTGTATACATTTCAGACCAGTCAACGGAGCAGAAATATAATGTAGTATTAGGGGTTAGCTAAAGTTCAGGGACCCTGTTGCTCTATAATTTTGAAATTCTTGTTTATTTTTTTTATTCCTTTTATGCAAAACTAAGTTTGATCCACGACTCACCAAATATTTTTCTTGACTTCTTCCAACTTCTTCTAGAATATGGAAAAATAATTTATTTTTTTAGTTTGTCTGTTTCCACCAATGTGGAATAAGTATTTTTTTCCTATTGCTGAGAACAGCAAAACTCTCGCATACCTGAATGAGCATCATCGAAGCCTTAGATTTCAAATGTTAAAACAGCAAACGAGCACCCCTAAGTTTCTTTTTCCCGACAAATGTATCTACTTAGAACAATGTTCCAGTCAAACGTCACGTCAATTCTCCTACTATGGAAATAAAAATACTGATTAAACAAGAAAAAACTAAAGAAATTATTGTGCAAAAAATTACTTCAGCATCAAAAAAAGACAAAATATTTACCGTTACCTCTCTGAAGAAAAAATTAAATATCTACAGAAGCAATTTCCATCATAATGTTTCTACCAGTTTACATATGAATATCCCGTATTTTTTTTTCAATATTCATCGCCTCCTTATATAAGATATTGTATAAAAATAATAATAATAACAATACGATAATAAAAAGGAAGTAATCATTAAATCAAAGTAAAAGTAAAGCACTAATAAAACCGTACAGGTTAGAAGGGCCACCAAAAAATCAAAATAGTTATTTGCAATCATACGGACCAAAAGCAATTACTGTTTCCTTTTATTAGCCACAGGTCGTTCTCTCAGAATTTAATTAAAGGTCGCCGCTGGAATACTGTATATGGAATACATGAAGAGGCCAATCTCCTATTAAGCAAATTATTTCCAGAGGGAATTCACAGGTATAATAATAACAGATTTTCTCTTGTTGTTAATACACAAAGACGCAACAATCGAGTGGGTAATGTGTGATCAAGCTGAGATATAATAATAATAATAATAATAATAATAATAATAATAATAATAATAATAATAATAATAATCTCGTTTATTTCAGCTCAGGTCCATATACAATGGAATATACAAATACAGAACACACAATCTAGATACATGGGCAAAAATAATAATCGGCAGTATCCACGCAGTCGCAGAAAAGTAGAAAAATAGAATTCATAATAATGGTAACGACAGTAATTATACGGAGAATAATAGCAATATATATATATATATATATATATATATATATATATATATATATATATATATATATATATATATATATATATATATATATATATATATATATATATATATATATATATATATATATATATATATATATATATATATATATATATATATATATATATATATATATATATATATATATATATATATATATATATTAGAAATTATAACAATTAAAAATACTGATTGCAGACATTAAACATTAAAATACACTGACTTTAATTTTCATAAGCAATTATACGCAGATTGCAACAATATTATCATACGATCCCAGTGCATTAATAACTACACCAAGTAAAGGTACATTTAGAGGAAACCAAGATGTTCTGTTATGTTCAGGAATACTCATCAGTAAAGTGCCGGAAGAAGTATAGAATTAAATCATAACATGGATATAATGTTTATGTATATAAAAAAGTGAATAAAAGTATAAAAAAAATAAAAGGGATGATCTGTTTGAAAATAAATTTTTGGGAAAAAATCATCTTTCTGATATGGGTGCAAACGAAATCTGTACCTGAACCCCTAATATCAAAATGAAGCCAAATGATTGCTTCAGTAGGATGGCGTTTGGTGCTTCCACTTTAGAAGAACCTGGGAAATATCAAACAAAACTTGTTTCCATTCATAGCATTAAGAAAAAAAAGAAAAAAAAAAATCCGCCAAAGCCTGTGAGTGTCGAGACAGAATGACATAATGTTCTTAGTAATCTAATTTAAGATTTTATCAGAATTTTAAAGACTTACCAGCTTCAAATGATTATGACCAGGCTAAAATACACTATAACTGTAAAAATAAAATTATTCAGAGGATTTTACTAAATTTTTAACTAGATAAATGAAGGTCAGAAAGCCAACAAAATAGTTTAGAGAAAAAAAATACGATATATATTCTGGAAATTTCGAGATCCTGTTAATAATATTTGGGACAGATTATTAAGAGAGTAAATCTTGCTCTGCTTCAACAATCACTCAAACAATCATCGCAAAGTAACAAAATAAGCTTGATGTGTAACTCTTTAACTTCTAGCTTCATAGCATAGAGTCAGAGTGTGTGTATATATATATATATATATATATATATATATATATATATATATATATATATATATATATATATATATATATATATATATATATATATATATATATATATATATATATATATATATATATATATATATATATATATATATATATATATATATATATATATATATATATATATATATATATATATATATATATATATATATATATATATATATATATATATATATATATATGTGTGTGTGTGTGTGTGTGTGTGTGTGTGCGTGTGTGTGTACGTATGTATGTATAGACGATCTATCTCTAAATCTTGCGGTATTTTATGTTGCCGTAGAGCTGGAGGAAGGAATGAAAGGCGTTAACAAAGCACTTTCGTGTATTTCTCACACCTCCTCAGGGTCAAGTGATACAAAAAATCATTATTTGTTGCAAAGACACCTCTGTGGCAGTAATACATAGACATAAAAACAACCGTACTACTATTTAAAAACTAATTATCTAAAAATGTTTAAAGTAGTTCATCTTGGGGCTGATGCTGATCAAATCTACACGATTATTTTTTTTTTTATTATACATGATTCAAACAATGTTTCTTTTCGTGATGTCTTTACAGATCACGATCTCTTTAGCTTCTTTCCAGTTTATGGTGTGATTGCACTCATTCATATGTTGAAACAAACTTCTTGCAGTGTTCCTCTTTCTGACATTATATTTATGTTGTTTTAACCTTGTTTCGAGACCGTTTCCACTCTGTCACACGTGCTTTTTATTACTCTGATTGCAAGTGATCTCATATATGCAACCATTCTTCTGTAGAGGGGAATTCCTGACTAACATGTTCTCAAGTACATAGTTCTTAAAAATGGCGTTAACATTAAATGGTCTCCACAGCCTAGGGATGGCCATAAACCGGTTATAGTATGGTAAAACAGGAAGTTCCTAAACAAGATGTTACTAAAGTGTATTTCTGCATGTCGCCAGTATGCACAGCATATGAGTGTATGACAGAAGGCCAAACAAATAGGCTTTATTCCAGTGAATAATACGTACACTTAGCGGATGGAACGCACATTCGAATCCAGAAGATTAACCTATTTCTGTTCTTTATTGCATGTGATACATTTCTAGGAATTTATTTATTCTGAAATGTAAAACTGAATATTCTCCAATTAATATTTTAAGGAATTAGCTCTCAGGTAAATTTTGGTGCAAAGTAAACGTTCGCTCGTATTTCTACTCATGGATGATATAGGCACACACACATATATACATATGTGTGTGTGTATAACTGAATCACGAAGGTATGGAATGCAATGAATGAATAAATAAAGCAAATTCCATGAATGGAAAAGTGAAATAACGGTCCTTTATTAGCAGACTAATGAAAAATATAATAGTAAGGTTGCAAGAGAGCTCGTATAATTAACAGATGACATACAGATATCCCTGGGGATGGGGATTATAAGGAACAGATGCACCTGGAATCCAACACAGTTAAAGAATTGGCGTATCATTATGTTGAAAGAGTATGGCTCCTGTTATTGTTGTTGAGGTGTTACCGCTGTTATTATCTTGCCTCTTATTTTTATTGCCCCGTTATGGTTATTGCCTTATTGTATTGCCGCTGTTGTTCACTGATGCTGTTCATTATGGTTATTTCACTAATGTGGCTTATTTATTATATTGAAGGTACTACCATTATGAGTATTGAGGTTATTTTGCATATGACATTGATTTTGGTAAATTATTTTATTTATATACTTTGAAGGTATTTTGCATATTGACGTGACTATAGTAGTGTACATTGTTTTGTGAAGTCACTCTTCATTTCAGAAACTGATCTCAAAATTGCAAATATGTCAAGTCTGTATATAGAATAAATTAGGTTTAAGGCTACTTTGAGTATTTTATTTTACACCTCCTTTAGTTGCTGTGAACCACCAGCCCATTCCAGTCTCAATATGCTGTATGGTTTAAGAACCTGGTAGTCACACCGAAAAGTGACAATGAATATATATATATATATATATATATATATATATATATATATATATATATATATATATATATATATATATATATATATATATATATATATATATATATATATATATATATATATATATATATATATATATATATGTGTGTGTGTGTGTGTGTGTGTGTGTGTGTGTGTGTACACACACACACACACACACACACACACACACACACACACATATATATATATATATATATATATATATATATATATATATATATATATATATATATATATATATATATATATATATATATATATATATATATATATATATATATATATATATATATATACATATATTTCTCAGCTTTCCTGAGAAGAGTTAAATTTTATATATTATTGGTAGAAATATGAAAAGAGTCAGGATTTTCAGCGGGCTTGTATTTTATTAACGAGAATTTGAGCAGAACACTTGATAAATCTCATTAATGGTATCCTTGAACACAAGTAAATTGATATCATTCTTAATTTAGTTTAAATTCCTTTTAAATATAAAGGAAATTCTTTTCCGTTAGATATAACTTAGGACCCAGTTAGGCAAAATCTTTACATTTCAGTCCAATGAAATATGCAGGTCAAATCGGAAATTAATTTTCTTTGCCATAGAACATACATGAGTTTTCTGGTGCCTTTCGCTCATTGCGTACCTTGAGCTGAGCTAAACCGAGTTTTTGTCAGGTATTCATTACGGCCAATGGCCTGAATGCATGTTAGCAACCAAGTGATGAGGGGAGATGGTTAGGAGGGAGTGTTCGAAGACATTTCCCATTTTTTTCGGAACATACCGGTTTTGAGGGGAGCATTGCGATATCAGCTTAATGATAGGATATGCCCGTGCAATGTTTTGAAATTTTTTGTTGTTTATTTTTAATAGAGATTATTTATAGTTGAACCCTACCTGCTTTTTCTAAAGTCATGGAAAAACCTGAGGGAGAGAGGGAAAAAGAGAGCGAGAGAGAGGTGGTGTATTTTTATCTTCGTTGACATATTATATGTTAATGAACCACTTGAACCTTAGCAAGAAGAATGTAACACGAGTATGCTCACATGTAAAAGATTTCCTTTTTTCAATAAGTACTTATTAATTAAGAAAATCTTAATAACGTTAAATCCATCTCAATTTTATTCTTAAAACTTCAATGGGATTTGAATGGTAATGTTTAGAGGATCCAAGTAAAGAATAAAATATTTTCTAGTTTCATGAATCCCTTACGCATTTAATTTTACTAAAACTAGTTTAAAGTCCTCAGTTATGTTAATTATAGAAACGACTACTATTCATGGGTCTTCAAACATTAGGATTTTTGGATACTCATTCCTTGTTCTTTTCAACCAAGTCTTTCCTTATTGAGATGATTTTTACATAGAACTAATGTAAACAGAGCTTTCCCGTATCCGTATTGCTCCATAATGTCTATACAGTAGCTGCGCAGATACGATAAAATCATAGTAAATAGAAACTTAATATAAGCTTTTGTAAATAGATTGCAAGGGTTATTTTACCTTGTGTCCGTGGTTTAACGGTTTTATCACAACCATAATAGTATAAGTGATTGATAGAGATTCCGAATTTGTAGTTATTGATTACAGTTATTATAATTTAATTTTTACTAAGAATTAACATTTGTCATATAATAAATAATTCAGCTTGAAGACTAGGCAGGGATTTTCTAAAAAATGTTTGTTATTTACTTCCACAATCGGTATATGCATATAATAGGCCAGTCTATCAAAATTTACAAGTATCCGTCTAATAACATCGCGATTTCCTCACCCTTTTGATACATTCTCATGTGAAAGCTTTGGATCCGAAATGGAAAGTGAATGAAGTAATTCTTGGTAAGCTAAAGAAGAACGCATGCTCTCAAGGGTAAGCGAGACTACCATTAACCCACTATGCCAAGCCTGTGATAAAATTACACAGAAAAAAGTAACATTTTGGACATACTCTGTGGAAATACCGACGTCAG
>NC_089741.1:68700430-68707930 GCF_040412425.1 Macrobrachium rosenbergii
ATCAGCTGTGCATTGATCTTGGATAGAGTACTCTCCATTTTCCTTATAACAGTTTTCTCGTTGTTACTGCAACTGGCGAGTAACTCGCCAGTTGTAATAACAGCGAGAAAACTGTTATAAGGAAATAATTGAAGACTCTATACAAGATCAATGCAGCTGATGCAGCGATTTCTTTCAATCGTACTTGTCTAAAAGAGGGATTCTTACCAACATTATATTATTATTATTATTATTATTATTATTATTATTATTATTATTATTATTATTATTATTATTATTATTATTATTATTATTTTTTTTTTTCAGAAGATGAAACCTATTCATATGGAACAAGCCCAAAGGAGCCATTGACCTGAAATTCAAGCTTCCAAAGAATCTGGTGTTCATTAGGAAGAAGCAAAAGGAGGTAAAGGGAAATACAGAAAGAAGAGATTCCACTCACTTATAAAAAAAAAAAAAAAAAAAAAATAGATAATTAACAAATTAACAAATAGATAAAAATGTATTGAAATGAAAGGGGAATAGTATTATAGTAGTAATGCATTGTACCTTCGCTTGAACTTCTGAAGTTGCAATTGCACGACAAGTCCAACGGTGT
Source organism: Macrobrachium rosenbergii (assembly GCF_040412425.1). Classification (NCBI taxonomy): domain Eukaryota; kingdom Metazoa; phylum Arthropoda; class Malacostraca; order Decapoda; family Palaemonidae; genus Macrobrachium; species Macrobrachium rosenbergii. The sequence continues at coordinate 68,701,029 of NC_089741.1, forward strand.
GAGGAATAAAGGACCTCTGGAACTAAGACGTTCGACAGCGGGGCACTTTTACTGCATATTGGTGCTGCTGTTAGCGAATCTGGTTGCTCTCGGTAGGAAAAGTGGATCAGGGATCAATTGTGAATGTGAAAGATCTCTGCTAAAATACAACTTATGAAAAAGTGACATACAAGAGACCATCCGTCGGTGGTTCAAGTCATAAATACTACTATTAGGAAACAGAAAACTACCACCACGAACCACACTACCTAAAAGAGATAAATCTCTGGCAGAATCAGATATCCACACCGGAGAGTGGTATTCTAGTAAAGGGAGCACAAATGACCTAAAACAGGTTGCACTAACTTTATTATTGTTATAAATACTGTATATGAGGCCTTATGAACAATACCTAACTTCCGTGCGGCATTTGCTGAAATTTTAATTAGATGTTTCTCAAAAGTCAGATGTGAGTCAAAGGTTACTCCTAGAATAGTTAAAGCTTCAGACTCGATCAGCAAAGTTCCATCCACCTGAACGGGAGGATGGGGTGGGAAATCAGTATAGGATCTGCTAATCAATAGCGTTTCGTTTTACTGGATTTCAGCCTCATACCCCACCGAGTGCAGTACACCATTCCCTGATCCGGTCCATGTACCGACTAGGGCTGAGGGCAGCTTCATTTCTCAAAAGTGGAGACTTTACTACACCCACAAGTGTTGCATATTCGCAGTACTGAACAATTTTGTTTTCCAGGACAGCAACCATGTCACTTGTATACACTAAAATAACAGTGGACCAAGAACACTGCCCGGTGGAACTCCACTAAAGATCCCGTCCACAACAACTTGCTGCTGCCTAACTGTAAGGAAATCATGAATTAATCCTAAAACATATCCTCCTAATTCCAGGTTCTGAAGTTTATAAATAAGTGCCTTGTGATTTACTAAATCGAAAGCAGCACTAAAATCTATCTGAATTACTCTGCACTTAAAACCCTTATCAAGGTTCCCTTGCAATTGACATGTCAAGTCTAAAAAAGCATCGCAGGTACCTAGTTGCTTCCTATATGCATATTGACAAACAGCTAACAATCCTTTAGATTCAACATACTTATATAGTGGCTTAAAAATTAGTTTTTCAGCAACTTTGGAGAGCACAGGTAGAAGAGAGATTGGCCTGTAGATATACCATTCTTTGGGACAGGCACTGTATTACTAAGCTTGCTCTCGTCTGCAAAGATATTACCTTGGCATAAAAATCTACAGAATCTACTAAACTTGGGAGACAACACGCTAGGAACTGTCTTATAAAAATAAAGGAAGGAACCATCAGGGTCTTTTCCACCCCAATTATCAAGATTATCAAAATTTCTTAACATCCCTAGAGTGAAATCCAAATTTTGTAAGAAGAGGTTCAAAATGACAAGAATCAGGGAGAGGAACATCTCAGCTGATTGCTTAGCTTCAAAAGCTTGTTGCCTTTTCCCTAGGACCAGTAACCAATCTACCATCATCTGTTAGTAGCATTGGAATGGAAGACGAGCATGACCCAAAGATAGATGATGCCAATTTGGTCCACCACAAATGAGGCTGAGTAATTCTTTTAAGTTTTCTCTTCAAGGAATTATTGTAATTTCTCTCGGCTGTATAGTAAGTACTATTCGCAGCACGGCGAGACTCAACAAAAATGGAGTTATTTTTCATTTGAAAGATGTAGTCTGTTTGTCATGGTAGGCTTGTCTACATGTATCATCAAACCATGGCTGCCCATTTTTCCTAAATTTGATGACCTTTCTAGGGGACATATCTTAATAAAATAGCCATTAGCATTTCATTTAACCTCTTCTTGGGATCAGGGTCTAATATAGCATCTGAAATATTAAGTGTCTGACAAACGTCAATAATGCGATCCCTGTTGGCTCTGGAATTCAACCAGACTGTTTTTCCAGCAGTGGAATTAGGGATATAATGATTGACAAATATGTCCATCTCAATGGCACAATGATCAGAAGTGCCAGTATATTCACAGACCTTCAACTTCACAATAGCGGGACATCTGTGAATATGAGGTCTAATCTGTTACCAGAAATGTTTGTGGGCTCCTCAATTAGTTGGACAAAATCGGAGGATACGCTGAACTCAAGAGCAGAAAGGCCATATTGATATATTGGAATCTGAATTTAGGGACTCACTGTGCTTTGCATTACAGTCTCCACAAATAACGAATGAAGGTTTTGAATCCTGTGACTGAGCCATACTAATCCTCTCCAAAAGACAGTCATATATAGAATCGTCAATAGTTGGGTTATGGTAAACAGCAAATACACAAGAACTTACTGAAAATTTTGAACAAAGAACGGCATAACAACTACACTCCAAAATTTTTCTGGCGATAAATAGGTCGTCCAGACTTGGAGTATGTGCCATACCTTGCGGGTGTGGGATGTTACGACGATGATTAAAGTCATGGCCATCAAACCCTGGGATTAAAAACTCGACCTTTAACTTGTTACTACTTACAAGGGTTTCAGATAAAAACAACAAATCATGGTTACAGGGTTACAAATCTGGATATAAAAAAAATTTGACCTTAAACCCCGAATATTTGAGTAAAGTATATATATATATACATATATATATATATATATATATATATATATATATATATATATATATATATATATATATATATATATATATATATATATATATATATATATATTTATATATATATATATATATATATATATATATATATATATATATATATATACATATATATATATATATATATATATATATATATATATATATATATATATATATATATATATATATATATATGTGTGTGTGTGTGTGTGTGTGTGTGTGTGTATATATATATGTATATATATATATATATATATATATATATATATATATATATATATATATATATATATATATATATATGTATATATATATATATGTATATATATATATATATATATATATATATATATATATATATATATATATATATATATATATATATATGTATGTTTCCTTCCCATAAAACAGAAAATATTTACCTCCATCCCATGTCTTCTGCACATCAGGGGAGTAAGGACACTCATAAGTGTAGCAGTGCAGTTACCAAAACTAATGAGCGCAGAGAAGATATATAGCGTCATTAGTCTTCTTAGTTTCTATGAGCAAAAGGCGTTAATGGAAGGGAGGTCACTGATCCCTTTGGCAACAAATAATACATCATTTGTCTCTTCGTTCATTCATTGGCCTCATTTTCTCTTCAGAATACAAGTGCAAAACTTTTCTCCCTCGCTCTCTCGCTGTCTTACGTCCGTATTTTTCTCTATCCATTTACTAATACATAGATCTTTAAAAGGTTCACGTACAGTCAGTTAATAAAGGGAAGCCAGGATGTTGCAGATCACTGGAATTCAAGCATCTGAAGTATAAAAACTGGGATTTTATCATTCTAGAGAATTTTTGTGATCGTGGTTTATTTTGTGCCAGAAGTGCTCTGGGTATCTAAACATTATAACTACTATGCTCATACCTACCAGCTGTGATTCACATTACATGTATCAGTTTAAAGTAAAATATAAAAGACTAGATTCACCGATCAGTATAAACAGATACCAGACGTTCTGCTAAGTAGAATTGTGGATCCTATTACATAAACCACGTAACCATTCAGAAAAAAAAAATTAAATGAATGATGGCCTGAAGTCACGTTACATAAATACCATAGTTAAGGTCAAATTCAGTTGACAGTAGCTCAGGTCACAGAGACAGAATGTAATATCCCACCATACAATATCAAAACAAAAGTCAAGTCCCATGGACTGACCTCGAGTCTCACAAGGCAAATTGTTTCAAATGATCCAGTGATTGTTCTCTTCTCCAAAACCTTGCATTATAGCGCACTCTAACCCCATTTTTAGTTTTAAATACAAGCCGTGACCTCAATAAGTTTTTTTTTTTTTATGCAAGGCTATAAACAGTTCATTTTATGATAGATTACTCTAAGTTAAGAAGAGCGCAGGCTGGTAGAGCTGCAATTGATTTTGTCATAATTTAATAGCTATTTAACAAATGACATTACTTAATTAACAATTTCTTAAAAAAAGCCATGTCATCGCTGACATAACAATATAAAATTTTCACAGACTCAAAGAAAATTTTGCATTATTCCTTTGATGCAATATCTTTTTCTCTAAGGGCGGCTATAAATGTATGGTCTAAATATGTTTTATATATAAAAACAGCAGTCTGGAAAATGGTATGCCCTCCAAGAATTCCGTTTCTCAAGATATTTTACACAAACGTAAAAGACCATCACTGAAAGAGCATCTTTCTCAAAGACTCTTGAGGAGGAAGACGAAAGTTCGGAATTGAACGCTATTAAGTGATATGGCTTAAAGCCTCTATAAAAATAAATATAATAACAATATATAGAGAGATACAGAGAGAAAAACAGCGAGAGAGAGAAAAAAAACAAACGCTAATATTACTGTTACAAGGGAACAGTTATTTGTATTCTAAACTAAACGGCAATGGCTCAATAAACTAAGCAGTGTTTGTGATTTTATATAAATATACTGGGCCTGATATTAAGTTTTAACACACGAAAATATCGCATATTCCTACAAACAGCTAAACATTTCACCTTACTTTTTCTGTTCTGCTTGATTGCCGTTTAGACCACAATAATTTTATTTAGTGAAATTTCGCCCAGAAAATCATTACGTTATTTTTATACATTGTTCTGGCATCAACAACTGCGAATGTTTTCTTAGTTTATGTAAGTAATATATTGCAAAATGATATTTCATAATGGCAGGAGGCTACGTGTTCTGACGTGAAAGTTCCTTCTTCTTTTTTAATCTTTGACAAGAGGAATCCTAGTTCTGCGATGAATATCTGATCAAGACTTTTTTTTAAAGACATTTTGCTTATAAAAATCATTCAATATATTTCCTATTAAATACGGAAAAATTTCTTTCTACACTGTAAAATATTTTTTAACCAATGATTTGGATACGTCTTACTATAAAAATCTCATTTTATCACCTTTGAAGGATAAGTATCAATTGTCAGTACAAAATAGTGAATATACATTTGCCATACAAATCTGTCACTGGTTTCTTTTACGTAGAAATCGATTAACACACGGTTAAATGAAAAAAAAAACTGATTCCGGTTATTATATTACAATTTTAAAGAAATATATGCCGGGAGCGCTGTTATATCTCCTCCACAAAGACTAATGGAGCAGACAAAAAAAAAAAAAAAATCAATGACAGCGGGATATGACCACGAGAGTTTGGGGATTTTTGTAAATATAAGGAAAACTGGCCATAACACGAGCTGAGGAAGATCGAAGAATATTTGAAAATTGCTGTCCGCAACAAAGAACGATTCTGAAGTTTTACACCATCCGTCAAACTCGAAGTATGAACTTAACAGGAGGAGACTGGAAATCTGATTTCCAGGACAAGTTAATTTCAAGAATCATAGTCAAGCATTTGTTTCAAGGGATTCGTCCAAAATAACGCCCTGACCCCTTTATCAAAGGATTATGAAGTTCATGGCTATTTTTAATCCTATCCAGGCTCTTATTCCACCTTTATAAATATGCTTAGCCTTTTTAACATTCAGAAACAACGAGGGCTGAATGAGTGACAGGCAACATGTAGCCCTTTCAACTGTATAAAACGTGGTTTGATTTCAGTAAAAGGATATCCATTGCGTGTCATTGACTATTATAGGAGATCTTCAGTTACTTGGCATACTTGTTAAATGCGTAAAGGTAATTGAAATTATCCATGAACGAAGTACATACGGTTTTATATTTGATGGGCCCTTGATAAGTGAATTTGTAATAATTAGTGTGCCCTAAAAGGGAAAGTTATTTCAACTTTCTTGCTTGCCCTTTTTATAGTTTTTATAATAAAAAAATGGTGATCGGTGATGGAAGAGCAGGTTTACGATGCTAGCCTCATAGATTGCATCCTATGTCAAGAAATATCTGGCCCGATATACATCTTCAAAAAAGAATGTACGAAGGGATAAAATGACATGATATGCAGGAAGGATTTATGAGGCTGAATCTTTTAGATATTTAGGAACAATGATTTTCAGTATAGGTTCTCTTGAGTTGGAATTTGGTGAAAGACTAGAAGAGACAGGCTGAATAAGATTTAACAATCAAATAGATTGAAACTGCATACAAAAGTAACATGATATGTAAGCCTAGAATGCTCTGTATAGCTATACAGACGTGAATCATGGAATGACAATGAAACTTTATGTAACAGAATTAGTGGATTTCAGAATAAAGCTTTAAGAAGAATACGTGATGGATATTACGGAAATTCTATCTGCCAATAAGATAATGATGATTGCGAGATGTAGATGGATGATCATGTCCTTTACACAAACCCTGGGAAATGCTACATGATAATGTCAGTTGGGCTAATGTGGACCCAAGAAGAGTTGGAAGACTCAGACGTTCTTAGATAAAAACCCTGAAAAGGGAGGTTGGAGATAAATGGAGGTTTGTGGAAGATAAAGCAAAGGAAGGAGATGAGGGTCTAAGTGTCTCGGCATTGGAGACGTTGATGTAGATGACGCTTATGCAATTGGGTTTAAATGCAAAGCGTGTATATGAGTGCACGTCCCCATCTAAGCATGATGAAGAGATCATTATCCGATCTGGCAGACAACTGATTAAAAAAAAAAAATATATGAGCATGTAGGAAATTCGGGCATCAGCCAATCGAAAATATCCAGTTAGATTATCTGATCATTTTCATCTGGAGATCTTAGAACATCTTTTTCGGTAAGTGCCATTACTGCCTCAGTTCTAGTTCCTTAATATTTTTGCCTCGAGATTAAAAAGAAAAGAAATGTCAG
>NC_089741.1:68712930-68727930 GCF_040412425.1 Macrobrachium rosenbergii
CGTATCAAGTACCTGGTTATTACACAATTAATCTGAAAATTAAAAAAATATACCTCACTTCAGCCAGATACCTGAACTCTCATAACATTAATTGTTACAACTGAGTACTCTAAAGGTAACAGTGATCCCTTAAGAAAAAACTTATTTATCAATCACTTGAAAAATCCAACTAAGTCTATCAGAATATGTGTGAGGTATCAAAAATTAAACTAGAAATATCCTAGAGTAGAAGGGCATCACTCCATCAAAAACTCTAACTGTTTCCGTGGTCTTAATTCACTTTAGCAAAACTAAAAGAACAAAACATGTTTATCACTTTGCCTTATGCACACACAATCAATCCTATTCACTCGTGATCAATAAATGAAAAAATTTTTCTAAAAATTTTAAATACAAAAATTTATTTTTAAATTCAAAGTTTATAACTAGAATTCACAATTAATTAGAATTCACAATCTGAAAAACTTATCATTACTTGAAAATAACACAACACTCAATTAATTCTTGAATTAAATTATGAAACAAAACTAATTCACAAAAACTTTATCAGGAATTTAAATTAATCAAGCAAAATTTAAACTATCAAGAATTACTCAAGATTTAAAAAGAAAATCTTAATAAATGAAATCAAGTATGCAATGTTAAATTACGTATGCAATGTTAAATCATACCAACAAATATTTAAAATGCTATGTAAATAAATGTTACATCACAAACATAAAAAAATGTGAAAATATAAAGAGATTGTACATAGAAAAGCACACAAAAATACAAATAAGTTTTATCTATAATGATTTCACTTGTTCAAAATTTCCTAACTTATCATACCATGGTATTAATAAGTAAAATTCACGTTACCTTACACAAATTTGTGAAACCTCTGTAAATCACTTGCTGCAGCTGCGTTACCACAATACACACTTTTTTACCAGGCGCCGTTATGAACTAAATAACTTTACTAAATTCAGATCTCAAAAGTTAATGTTAATATGTGACCACAAAATACTACGTTAAAAGTGATCTCTTTCTAAGAACGAGAGAGAGAGGGAACCATATCGACTGGTCTCAGAAATCAGAATGAAAAAAATTTTAGGATTCCAGTAACATGTGAAACAATTACATGATGTCATTAAAGCATTTTGGGTACGAGATACACAAGGGAAGTTCTAGAAGCAGGGAGGTGACGTCATTAAAGCGTTTTGGGTACGAGATACAATGGAGAAGCTTCTAGAAGGAAAATGACCATCATCCCAGCAAAACGTTTTGAATGCAATCTCACAAAACATGACGTAATTGATCAAGACACGTATTCTTTCTCTCAAAGTGGCATACGTGACTCGAACAATGCATGTAACAACATGAAATCACTCGTCTTGAGCCCGTATGGGACGAATCGGTATTTGTTTTCAAAAGCTGTCATCACTAACCCAAAACAAAGCGCTCCCTCTTATGTCAACTGATGACAATTGAAATGAAACAAGCCCTGGTGGACACACACACGTGTTCACATACTACGCTTTTATCAAGAAAGATATTCGTTCCAAATTACGTTACTATTAAAATTGTATTAACAATTCTAAATTACGCTATCAAGTTATTCAATCATTAGTTCTTTTGAGATCTGATGCCAAACTAAATATGACACTTCAACATAACACATGAAAAAAGTAAATATGTCAAAATTATAGGAGGATATACGTATTACAAGGCAACATCATGAAATTCCTCCCCCCCAGAAGATTACTTATCCCGGGTTTGAATCCAACGATTCACAACAGGATAAATAATCTGCTATGACATTATCTTTTCCTGAAATGTGTTTAACACTTACATTATACGGTTGTAGGCATAAAGACCACCTGGTCAGTTTCATATTATTATTTTTCATCTTATTGATGAATGAGATTGGGTTGTGATCCGACAGCACTAAAATTTCTTCATTCCTAGGTCGGTTCACATACACTTCAAACTTTTTCAATGCTGTGATTAATGCTAATGTTTCTTTTTCAATTGTTGAGTAAGTTTTCTGGTGCTTTTTCAACTTTGAAGGCATGAAACATACTGGATGGAAGATTCTTGAAGTAGAACAGCTCCAATTCCACAGTCGGATGCATCAACTTGTATCACAAACTTTTTATTGAAGTCTGGAGCTTGAAGCACTGGTCTTGAAGTTAATATGACTTTAACCTTCTCAAATGATTCTTGACATTCTGGAGTCAATCAAACTTTCTTTTCGGACTGGTTAAGTCAGTTAAAGGGAGCTACTACGGCTGAAAATTTGGACAGAATCGGCGATAAAATCCAGCCATGCCCAAAAATCTTTGTAGCTGTTTCCTTGTAGCAGGAGGGGTAGCCTTACGGATACCTTCTACATTAGCATCAATAGGAGCGAGAAGGCCTTTTCCAACTTCAAATCCTAGATACTGTACAGTTGCCTTTCCAAACTCACTTTTTTGTAAGTTGATTGTTAGTCCTGCTTCCCGTAATTTCGTGAACACTTTTCTTAATATCTTCAGATGTTCTTCCCATGTATTAGAATAAATCACAATGTCATCAAGGTATACACCCAATCCTTCTATTGATCCTAGTAGTTGATCCATCACTCGCTGGAATGTTGCAGGTGCATTCATCAGACCAAACGGCAAAACAGTGTATTGATACAGTCCAAAAGGAGTAATGAAAAGCTGACAGCAACTTAGCATTCTCATCTAAGGGAATTTGATAATATCCTTTCAACAAGTCTATCTTGAAACAAATTTGGCTTGCCCAATATTATCAAGTAATTGATCAATAAGAGGCAAGGGATAATTGTCAGCCACACTGATGGAATTCAGTTTCCTATAATCAGTACACATCCTAAATGAGCCATCTGGTTTCTTCACTAACACACAAGGAGAACTATAAAGACTTGAACTGGGTTCTGCTAATCCATGCTGCAACAAATATTCAACTTCTTTCTTCAAAACATCTCAATGAAAAGGTGATAAGCGATAAGCTCTCATTTTAAAAGGTTTTCCATCTTCTCTGATCTTTATCTCATGCTTTGTCAGATTGGTACACCTAGGTACATCTGCAAAAATTTCAGGGAAACTTTGAATTACTTCACTTAATTCACTACTTTGGTCAACACTCAGATGTTTTAGTTTATCTTCCAAATTTTCTAATATTGAAGAATTGTTCATCTTGTTTTCAGCTCCCAATTCGTAGCCATCATCGTCCTCTGTAAATGAAGTTGTCTGTGTTATTGACACTGTTTCAGTTTTAGTCTCTGAGAAGTAAGGTTTCAAAAGATTCACATGTATCTTCCTCTGTCGTTGTCTTCTTCCTGGTTTTTCAATCACATAAGTTCGATCACTTAACTTCTCTATTATCCTATAAGGACCTTGAAACTTATTGGTAAGGGGAAATCTTTTCAATGGTAAGAACACTAGAACTTCCTGTCCAATACTAAAATTTCTTAGCTTAGTCTTAGCATCATATTTTCTTTTCATTTTCTCTTGACTTATTTTCAAATTTTCTAAAGAGAATTTTCTAATTTCTCTTAACCTTGTCCTGAAGTTCTTCACATATTCTCCTTGGATTTCCTCTTGATTTTCTTCCCAATTCTCTGCAAGAATCTTCAATGGACCTCTAATGTCTCGACCAAAAGTCATTTCATTTGGTGAACATCCCATACTTTCTTGATAAACATTCCTAACTTCAAATAACATTAAAGGTAAACCAGCATCCCATTCTCTTCCTGATTCATTACAATACTTAGTTAACATACTTTTCAATGTCTGGTGGAACCTTTCCAAGGCTCCTTGAGTATCTTGATGATAAGCAGTTGATAACTGTTGTTTTACTCCTAACAAGTTCATCACATCCTGGAATAATTTTGAAGTAAAGTTCGTTCCTCTATCACTTTGCACAATTTCTGGTATTCCAGACTTTGAGAAAAACTCCACTAACTTCTCAGCAATTACCTTTGCACTTATACTTCTTACAGGAACTCCTCAGGATACCTAGTCACTGGACACATTAATGTTAAAAGATATTCATTTCCTTTCTTTGTTTTCGGAAGTGGCCCAACCACATCTATAATTTCCTTGCTAAAGGGTTCTCCTCTAACTTCTATGGGATGTAAGGGTGCTTTCTGAATGGTTTCATTCGGTTTTCCAGCTATCTGGCATGTGTGACACACTCTGCAAAATCTGCTAACGTCCTTGTGAAGTCCAGGCCAGAAAAAATACTTCATAATCTTCTCAACAGTCTTCCTGATTCCCATATGTCCAGACTCGTGCACTACTGCTACAACTTGTTTCCTCAATAGATATGGAATCAAAATTTGATGATATTCACCCCATTCAGCATTTCTTGGTATATCTGTAGGTCGATGCTTCCTCATTAGCAAACCTTCCTTTAGATAATAACAGGTGGAGGTTTGTTGCATCTCTTCTTGATCAACAATTCTGAAGAACAGATCAGCCAACATTGTATCCCTCTTCAGCATTTTCATTAGCTTCTCTCTTGTCACTTGACCAACTTCAAGGGCTGAACTCTCCATATCTGCTAACTCTGCCTCTGTAGTTTCACTACTATCTTCAGGAACACTTTGACTACTCGGAGTCTCTTCAGTAACAACAGGATCCTCTTCTTCTTGGGAAATCTCTTCATTACTACCACTAGGGGAAACTTCACTTTCCTGGAACAGCTCTTCTAAGCTTAAAGATCCTTCACTTGATTCTTCTGGTGCAGGTAAATCCTCAGTATCTTCACTTGCAAACATAGTTCTCTTCATACTCCTGGTAGTTACACAACTTGGAAACAGGTGGGGGTTTTTCTTCTCTAAATCTACCGTAGGACTAACCCTTGATGGTTTGTCTGTCACTATAGGACAAGGAACAAATGGTACACCACCAACTTCATTACCCAGTAAAACATGTACACCTTCAACAGCTAGTGAGTTCTTTACAGCAAAATCAACATTTCCTGTCACCAATTCACAGGACATATGCAAGCGGCATATAGGAGTTACCTCTTCTCCTTCTATACCCTTCAAAATAACTGAATCTCCGGTGAGATTCTTCTCCAGATGTGGGTGAGCACCACGAACTACCACACTATGGTTACTCCCTGTATCACGTAATACCTTGACTGGTACCTGCACACTTCCTCCTTGAGTTGTCAGCGTACCTTCATAGATATATGGCTTAAAAGCCTCCAAGTTGCTCAGCCACTCACTGCTTGAAGTTACATTTCCACTGGTTGCTAAACACTCTGCTTGTTTAGTCTCAGTCGTTCCCGCACTGCTCTTCGTAGTTTGCTTCACCTGGTTACCTTTCACCATTTGACCAACTGGTTTGGTCTGCTGTTGTGTCTGATAACAATCTCGACTGTAGTGTCCTACTCTTCCACACTTGTAGCAGACAACATTAGTCTTCTGTATCTGTCTTGAGAACAGACTGGATGATGAGGATTTAACATTCAATTGCTAAGGGGAGTTACCTGACTTTGTATTGGCATAGCCACTAGAAGGATTTCCAGTTGTAATGTTCCTGAAATTTGGATGAGACCTGAAACCTCTGCATTGTTGGTTCTAGTATTTGACATTATAATTTCTTTTGCTAGAAATTATATTAAAATCTTCGCTCAATGTAGCAGCTTTGTCAAGTTTCTTAACCTCTCTCTCTCTTAAATAGGCTCTTAAGTGTTCAGGAATTCCTCTAAGATATTGTTCTAGGACTACTAGCTCCTCAAGTTCGTCCATAGATTTAACTTTAGCAGCCTCCAACCATCGTTTAAAACATCTTCTTACTTTGTAAGCATAATCCAAGAAAGTTATCTTGTCATCCTTTCTCAAAGATCTGAATCTTTCATTATAATATTCAGGGGTCATCTGGTAAACTTGTAGCACATTGTATTTGAGTACCTTGTACTCTTTACACTGATCAGCTGATAAGGCTAAATAGGCACTTCTTGCTTTACCAATGAGAACACTCTGTAACAAGACCGACCATTTATACTCTGGCCATCCCATACCTGAAGCTACTTTTTCAAAGTGATCAAAAAACTCATCTCGAGCTTCTTCTGTAAATTTTGGAATTAATTTCTGCACTCTTACTACATCAAATACAGGGTCTGAATTACCTTGAGTAGGGTTAGATGGTGTTACAGGTCATGTGGATCGAGCTTTTATTAACTCCATCTCCCTTTCATGTCTTGCTCTTTCTCTTTCTTCTTCTGCTGCTTTTTCTTCTTCTCTTTCCTTTCTTTCTCTTTTCTCTCTATCTTCTCTTTCTCTTTCGGCCTGTATCTTCAGCTTAATCAAATTTTCTTCTGCTTCTATACGTCTAATCTCTGCTTCTGTATCACTTTTCTCTTTCTTTTGTTCATGTTTATCTGTAAATTCTGCCTCAGCTGCATTGAACAAATCTTGCACCTCTCCTTACTCTTCATCTACTTTACCAGAGTCCATCAATGCTTGGATTGCAATATATTTGATTTGTGCCTTAATCATACCACTAGACACATTACCCCCACATGCCACTGCTAAGGCAATCCACTGTGCCTTAGTCAGGTTAGATTCAGATAACTCTTGGATGGAAGGAGTTGCTAAAAACCTCTGAACATTGAACAGAGCCATTTTCTCTAAGTTACTCAACTAAATAATTCACAATACAAAGCAAAAAATAACTATGTGGTCACTCTCCTATCAAAATGTATCCCTAACACCACCAGTATAAACCATAAACCAGAGTGATATTTTGTTTTGTTCCACGGGTCTCTGGGCACCAAACAATATAATGTCACGATGCATATCAAGTACCTGGTTATTACACAACTAATCTAAAAATTTAAAAATATACCTCACTTCAGCCAGATACCTGAACTTTCATAACATTAATTGTTACGACTAAGTACTCTAAAGGTCACAGTGATCCCTTAAGAAAAAACTTATTTATCAATCACTTGAAAAATCAAACTAAGTCTATCAGAATATGTGTGAGGTATCAAAAATTAAACTAGAAATATTCTAGAGTAGAAGGGCATCACTCCATCAAAAACTCTAACTGTTTCCGTGGTCTTAATTCACTTTAGCAAAACTAAAAGAACAAAACATGTTTATCACTTTGCCTTATGCACACACAATCAATCCTATTCACTGGTGATCAATAAATGAAAAACTTTTTTCTAAAATTTTAAATACAAAAATTTATTTTAAATTCAAAGTTTATAACTAGAATTCACAATTAATTAGAATTCACAATCTGAAAAATTTATCATTACTTGAAAATAACACAACACTCAATTAATTCTTGAATTAAATTATGAAACAAAACTAATTCACAAAAACTTTATCAGGAATTTAAATTAATCAAGCAAAATTTTAACTATCAAGAATTACTCAAGATTTAAAAAGAAAATCTTAATAAATGAAATCAAGTATGCAATGTTAAATTACGTATACAATGTTAAATTATACCAAGAAATATTTAAAATGCTATGTAAATAAATGTTACATCACAAACATAAAAAATGTGAAAATATAAAGAGATTGTAAATAGAAAAACACACAAAAATACAAATAAGATTTAGCTATAATGATTTCACTTGTTCATAATTTCCCAACTTATCATACCATGGTATTAATAAGTAAAATTCACGTTGCCTTACACAAATTTGTGAAACCTCTGTAAATCACTTGCTGCAGCTGCGTTACCACAATATACACATTTTTACCAGGCGCCGTTACGAACTAAATAACTTTACTAAATTCAGATCTCAAAAGTTAATGTTAATATGTGCCACAAAATACTACGTTAAAAGTGATCTCTTTCTAAGAAAGAGAGAGAGAGAGGGAACCATATCGACTGGTCTCAGAAATCAGAATGAAAAAAATTTTAGGATTCCAGTAACATGTGAAACAATTACATGATGTCATTAAAGCACTTTGGGTATGAGATACAAAAGGGAAGGTCTAGAAGCAGGGAGGTGACGTCATTAAAGCGTTTTGGGTGCGAGATACAATGGAGAAGCTTCTAGAAGGAAAATGACGTCATCCCAGCAAAATGTTTTGAATGCAATCTCACAAAACATGACGTAATTAATCAAGACACGCATTCTTTCTCTCAAAGTGGCGTACGTGACTCGAACAATGCATGTAACAACATGAAATCACTCGTCTTGAGCCCGTATGGGACGAATCAGTATTTGTTTTCAAAAGCTGTCATCACTAACCCAAAACAAAGCGCTCCCTCTTATCTCAACTGATGACAATTGAAATGAAACAAGCCCTGGTGGTCACAAACACGTGTTCACATACTACGCTTTTATCAAGAAAGATATTCGTTCCAAATTACGTTACTATTAAAATTGTATTAACAATTCTAAATTACACTATCAAGTTATTCAATCATTAGTTCTTTTGAGATCTGATGCCAAACTAAATATGACACTTCAACAACCATTAACATTAAACATAACACATGAAAAAAAAATGTCAAATGTCAAATGATAGAGGATATACAGATTATAAGGCAACATCATGAAATATATATATATATATATATATATATATATATATATATATATATATATATATATATATATATATATATATATATATATATATATATATATATATATATATATATATATATATATATATATATATATATATATATATATATATATATATATATATATATATATATATATATATATATATATATATATATATATATATATATATATATATATATATATATATATATATATATATATATATATATATATATATATATATATATATATATATATATATATATATATATATATATATATATATATATATATATATATATATATATATATATATATATATATATATATATATATATATATATATATATATATATATATATATATATATATATAATATATATATATATATATATATATATATATATATATATATATATATATATATATATATATATATATATATATATATATATATATATATATATATATATATATATATATATATATATATATATATATATATATATATATATATATATATATATATATATATATATATATATATATATATATATATATATATATATATATATATATATATACATATATATATATATATATATATATATATATATATATATATATATATATATATATATATAATATATATATATATACATATATATATATATATATATATATATATATATATATATATATATATATATATATATACATATATATATTTCTACAAATGTCCAGGATACTTACTTGATTCTGGGCAGCAACAGATGAATGCCGGGAGTTCCTTTTATTTATCACATATATGACTCAATATTCGGACAGTTCCTACACAAAACAAGGGAAATCTATGGCTCAAGGCCTTCTTCATGAGAGGAAAATTATGTAAGCTCAAGTGTTCTCTTTACAAATTATATTTACATAACAAACACAGATCAGAAATACTGAATCCTACACACAATAAATATTCTACTCTGACTATGTCTTCATAACAGGAACATTGCCATGGGCTATAGAAGGGGGACTGGACATGGATGGAGCCGAGAGATTTCTCAGTTGAGGCCTATCTGCAAAATATGCAAGATGGTTACTTGCAATAATACTTAGATGCTCAAAGGGAAACTGAGGAATGCACAGATGGTGCCAAATAACTCACTCAACACTAATGCATAATTACATTAACACTGAATGCTCCAACACAGATTACTGAAGGTGATCACACAATGGGAATATAAATGAAATATTAGACAGAGGAATAACAGGAATCGTAATTGACTAAAAGAACCTTACTCCGGCACATTACCTTCGTCAAGATGACGGTATCCTTGTTGATAAGGCGCTGACAATGAAGGAGGAAATTTAAAATGCCACTGCAAAGTATACTGGTTCGAGCCCCAGGGTTGAACATGTGGTTGATTCAAAAGGACAGCCAAGATGAGGACACCCGTCCTCGGGTCGCGTCTGAGCGTTCTCTCACGTTTCTCGTTGCAGCATCTATAAATAACCTTCGGGGATTACGCATCGCATCTAACTAGGTGACGCAAACGTCTATCTTCGTCATGTTTTCTATAATGACGACCACATGGCGCCAGTCAACCCACGTGGACGGTTCAGAATGAGGCGGGCGGGGGCAACTTTCTTCCACTGGGATATTAATAAAAAGTGACTCAACATCTAAACAAGCCATTAAAAGGTCTGAGGCTTGCGGTAAAATCCTTTCTTTACAATTTTCTGATTTTTTTATGCTATACTCATTTGTAGTTAAAGGAGCTAAAAGTGGGACAAGAAATTTGGCCAGTTTATAATTGGGAGTATCATATGAGGTGAGTATAGGTCTCATTGGGATACCTTCCTTGTGAATCCAAGTAGCCCATAAGAAGCACCTATACTATATAAGGATTCGTAGGTAAAAAAAAAAAAGTTTTATTCATGGAAGAAACAATTGAAATCATTTTAAACTGAATTTTTCCGAACCCAGGTGTTATTTTTAATCATTTTAATATCACAGATTTTAAGAAGTTACTTCATTTTTAACGGAAAACCATATGTACAAATCGATGGTATGGCCATGGGATCACCTTTACGTTCCACTTTTGATAATATTTTTTTATGTGCTCCCTGGAGGAGCGGTTGCTGGACGACTGTCCTTTGGCTTGTCGCCCCTTTTTTATAGCAGACATATTGAGGACACGTTCCTATTATTGAGAAATAAAGATGGGGCAGACGAATTCCTTGAAAATAAATTGCCCTTTCTTGATATGTCAGTTTTTAGACGTGTTGACCATTTTAATACCACAGTTTTTATAAAAGAAAACTTTCATTGGTTTGGGTTCTAACTTTTACAGCCATTGCTTTTTTAATTTTAAGTTAAATTCGTTGTCTGCTCTATTCCACAGGGCATTTACTTTAACATCCGGATGGAATGCATTTCCTGAAGAAATTATGTTTCTCCACCAGTACTTTATAAATAAATGTTTTCCATCTGAACTTTTTACCACAGTTGCGAAAATTTCTAAATAATATCTTCCACCCACAATTGAAATACCAACAGTACCTAAAGTACGTCTCTACGCTAGTGTCCCACAAATTATGATAGATACTTTTATCAAGAATTGACTTATTATAAGCAAACACCTACCGGCAGTCGATTTAAAACTAATACCTTGTAATCCAATGACTATTAAGTCTTTGTTTAAATATAAAGTGAGTCTGCTTCCTTTGATGACCTCGGGAGTCATATATTAGTTTAATTGCCCCAGATGTGACCTGGGGAAATACGTGGGCTCCACTCATCGTGGAGGTAGCTATCGTACGGGCATCAGGCTATCAAACCGCGAATTTTCCTGTAGAGATCATGGGAAGAAATACACATACAATATTAATTACAAGCATTTCAAAATAATAGGCAAAGCTCCAAACGAACACCCAGTATCAATACTCGAATCTCTTTTTATTAACAACTGGTTCCCCAATTAAATATTCAGTCCACGTTAACTCCCCAGTGCCTCTCTTGAGTTTCCGCTGGATCCCAGACGAACCCTGACTGTCACGTAGCTCTTA
Source organism: Macrobrachium rosenbergii (assembly GCF_040412425.1). NCBI lineage: Eukaryota > Metazoa > Arthropoda > Malacostraca > Decapoda > Palaemonidae > Macrobrachium > Macrobrachium rosenbergii. The sequence goes on from NC_089741.1 coordinate 68,724,538, forward strand.
CGTTCAGCACTGCCCGGTAAATTGGGTAATCACTGTTCCCTTCTGTTGTACCTCCCTTTTCATTCCCTCATGTTAATAATAACCTTGTATCATGTTTTAATCTGAGTCTATTTTTAATTCTGTTGTTCTTTTTAATTTGTAGCTTTGAAAATGGGACACATGGGCCTGAAACGTCAGCACAATAAGTCACATTAAAAGGATTCTGGGATCTCTCCTTTCTCCGATCTCCGATGCTATGTATATCAGTAAATGTATATGACCATATCACGCTTAGATTATGAAGGGGTATATGGGTGAGGAGTGGTAGGTGTGAGGTGACAGTATTTTTTAAAGCTACAGTGAAATTTGTTAAAATAAATGTTATTTATTAATCCGTTCAGCGATAAAAAGACATCATCACCGAATTTTCATATTTTGGGATTATGACAATGTCAACTGAACTGTAATAAGGAAACGTTATTATTATTATTATTATTATTATATTATTATTATTATTATTATTATTATTATTATTATTATTATTATTCAGAAGATGAACCCTACTCATATGGAACAAGAGCACTGGGGCCATTGACTTGAAATACAACCTTCCAAATAGTGTGGTGTTCATTCGAAAGAATTAACAGAGGGGTAGAGGAAAATATATAAAAAAGATAAATTTTTCGAAAAACAGATAAATTAACAAACCAGTAAATAAATAAAAAAAAAATGTATGTAATATCGAAAGACGTGTTAGTGTTCTGTATTTTTCTAGGCAGAAAATAGCATGATTATCCATACAGTGATAAGCTCAAAGCGATGAAGCTGCATGGCCATGATACCGTGCATCTGTAGAATCATTTATAACTTGGTTTCAAATGAAAAGCCACAGTTATAAAAACCGAAACCTTCACTCTTCACTTCCACGGCATCCCTACGTCTGGCATCAAGGGTTCTCTAGGTTATACTGCACTATACCATAATCCTGCTGAGATTGCTCGATCTTCGTCATTCACAACTTTAAATTTTTGGGTCGTCTCCTCTGTCACAAGTCGGCCAGTGGAGAAATTTAAGGAAAATGTCAGACAGGTCCTCTGACGGTCTTCCCAGATAAGCGAAGATGAGTGCTACCAGTCATTTTCGGAATCGGTTACAATGTAGAACTGACGTCACTGATTTCAATAATCATTTCAAAAATGACGAAATCAACTTAGGGAAGGGCTTCTACCTATGAAATCTCCCCTCTCGGGAAATGTAGGCAAGCACAGATTTCATATCAATAAAAATAAATCGACAGGAAAGTTTACCTATACAGATTATCTAGTTTGTGCGTATGCATCCCCTTGTTTACAAAGCATTCCGGTTACAGAGGACAATCATTACACTATGTGTTTAATTTCATATCTGTCAAGGGATGCAGGCATAACACAAAAAAGTGTAGTATTGTGGTGATCCGGGAAATTGGCATAATGTGCATCCCTTCTGAAACATTACTATTGCATAGACATATTTCTGGCATTGAAGCTTAAAATTGAAGCTTAAAATGAGTTTGAATACCAAATTTGTAAAGTTAAAGGAAGATGAACAGAAAATCGCTACCCTCAATAACGCGATAATTTACTGATCAAAATAGTATCGTCGTAATATAGGAGTTAGAATGTACACATAATGTAAAGTACACCTTGCAATCACTTTGATTAGCTAACGCCCTGTACGTTATACAAAGAATGACGTCCATTTTGCAGAACACTGTGTACTCCCCAGAATTTTCCTGGTTAAAAACTATTTTCATCTTTAAAGATTACTTCTTTAAAGCTTCTTGAAAGAAGCGATTTTGAAGAATAAAGAAACATCGTGTGTAAACTTCTTGTTCCAGTCTCTGAAGACAACTCACTTCTGGAAGGAAAAATTAATTCTTAACAAAGGCAGAGAAAAGAACCCTCAAAACATTGCACATATTTTCCTTGATTATTTATTAAAGGAAAAGAGGATGATCAATGTTATTTGTATTACTTTCGTTCCTAGATTGCATATAAAAAAGTTACCAAATACTGTTCCGAACTAGTGTTTTATTATTTACTTAAAATTGATCATTTATGTAAAAATCAAATCAACTCCAACCACCTTCCGTTCACTCTTTGCCTCACTCCTTTCACAAAGTTTTAAGTAAGTTAAATTATTTCGTTACAAAAACAATTGGATAAAGAAAAATGCTAAACATTGAAAGATCATAGTCAGTTTGGAAATATTCATTCCACAATACACATAATTCTATCAGCAAGGGCATTCCAAATAAAACAAAACAGTTTCCCCATATATATTGCCCCTTCCCCGCGCGCCAATGGCCTGTTAACATGCACGCAGGCCATTAGCGGCAATACAAATCTGACAAAATATCAATAGCTACAATAGAGCGGATATGGGAAATGCTGCCATCCATTATTCATCAAGTGCTTTGACAAAGAAGATTCCATTTCCACATAAACTGGCTTGCACAATTTTCTTGTGCTGAAATATGAAGATAAAAGAACCTAATTGGGTTCCTAGTAACGATAAAGGTAATCTTAAAGAAAAAGACTTTTTGTATTATGGATGACAAGAATTAGACTAAAGCAAAGATGACAACAATTATATCCTTGACTCGATGTCATTTTCTGCGATTTATACGGCTGTGTGGCTAATTCCTTTCCATAAAAGGGTAATAGTTGCTGGAATACCTGAGATTTTTTTGTTTTCTCAAATGAGAATACAGGTTTAGCTTATCCTGAGAAACACAAGAAAATAAATAAATTGCGTACATATATTTCACACATATCCACACACACACACACACACACACACACACACACACACATATATATATATATATATATATATATATATATATATATATATATATATATATATATATATATATATATATATATATATATATATATATATATATATATATATATATATATATATATATATATATATATATATATATATATATATATATGTATATATGTATATATATATGTATATATATATATATATATATATATATATATATATATATATATATATATATATATATATATATATATATATATATATATATATATATATATATATATATATATATATATATATATATATATATATATATATATATATATATATATATATATATATATATATATATATATATATATATATATATATATATATATATATATATATATATATATATATATATATATATATATATATATATATATATATATATATATATATATATATATATATATATATATATATATATATATATATATATATATATATATATATATATATATATATATATATATATATATATATATATATATATATATATATATATATATATATATATATATATATATATATATA
>NC_089741.1:68732930-68742930 GCF_040412425.1 Macrobrachium rosenbergii
AACAATGAGAGCTTGAAGTCAGAAGGTTAATGGTCAGTTTAAGAGGGGCAAAGTCTCTTCCTAAAACGGTCGTACTATAGTAACCCTCCCCGCCTTTCTTGTTTACTTGCTAACCTTGTTTACTCTTATTCAGTTTTCATCCTCTGGACTTTACTACTGAAGGTAATCTATTTCTTGTTTTGTCATTGTCATTTTCAATCTTTAAAGCATTTTAATTTTGTAAGCTCTGTTGTCAGTTTTAATTAGTGTTTTTGTATCTTTTTAGCCAGAAAAGATGGGATATGGGTGATCCCGAAGCGCACCTATTAATAAATATATCAATGATGAGCTGACTGTTCTTCCTATCCTACTCCCTACTATATATATGCATATATGTATATATGTATATATATATGTATATATATATATATATATATATATATATATATATATATATATATATATATATATATATATATATATATATATATATATATATATATATTTATATGTATATATATGTGTGTATATATATATATATATATATATATATATATATATATATATATATATATATATATATATATATATATATATATATATATATATATATATATATATATATATATATATATATATATATATATATATATATATATATATATATATATATATCTTTCTATCTATGCATCTATCTCTGTGTCTAACTATCTGTTAATACACACACTAACACACACATATATGTATACATACGTATATATTAACTTTATCACATACACAATTGTTCTGTGCATTAACTAAATTACTAAAAGGACCTCATTCAAACTGGATGGTATCTATAGATACCATGCAGTTTGAATAGGTCCTTTAGTAATATATATATATATATATATATATATATATATATATATATATATATATATATATATATATATATATATATATATATATATACATCACATGAAGGAAGCAGTAGGGAAAGGCATCCTCATCATCTACAGTTTATTTTCAATGCCCACGTTTCGCGACGAATTCCAAGTCACATTTTCAAGGCTATAAAATATAATATAATTTGCGAACATCAATAACAAATTAATGCAATGGCAACAGCTCTTTATGTAGTAAAATATTTAAAACAAAACACCTCATTCCAAGACAAGTCAATAATGAGTAAAAGGAGTTCACTAAAATCTTAAAACAACCTACCTATATGAAAGAAAGAACAAGACTAACATAAATAAGTACAAACAGAGTGAGGAAAACCAGTTGCCCAAACTAGGCTATAAACAATTTCACTGAGGACGATTGAGTATTTAACGACGGCACAGTCTTCCTGATAATTATGGATTCTAGGATGGTTAAGTCGTTGTTGTTCTGCACTCGGCCTAGGATGGAAAAATCCTTGCTGTCAATATAAGTTTTACATAATTTTGAATGATTTCGTATATTTGATTGCTCAGGATTAGATAACCTGCTACCTGTTCTATGACTTATGCCCCTGTGGGAATCTATGCGGACCTTCAACAGCCTCCTCGTGCATCCCACATATGTATATCCCGTGATCACATCCCAGGCAAGTGTACTTGTAAACAACGCTGGACGAAAACAGAGGACTGAGCCGGTCTTTGACTCTGAACAGAGACCCTATTGTAAAGGGATTTTTCGGGATGATTTTCAGGTTTAAAGCTGGAAAACTCTTTTGAATAATGGCTGTGCATTTTCTCTAAAAGTATCATCATGCACGAAAGGGAAACTTGCATGCATCTTTAGTTTCAGCACAGTCGATTCAGGTGTTGCCAGAGTCATTTTCTGTAGTAGCAGTTTATTTAGGGATCTGAAAAAGTCGTGATGGAAAACAATTATTATTGAAATATTTCACTAAAAAGGATATCTCATCGTGGAAACTCTTCCAGTTTGACGAGTGGGTGTAAGCCCTATGGAGGAGGGTTAAAATAGAGTTCAGTTTCAAATGAAAGAAACACGAACTATAAAAATTCATTCCCAAACCAGTAAATGTATTTTTCTATACACACCTGTGTAAAAACCTGAGTCACCTCTGGAAATAATAAGATCAAGGAAGGGGAGTTTGTTATTTACCTCCTTCTCCATAGCGAACCTTATGTTTGGATGTTGTCGGATGACGAACTCCAGAAAGGACTCTGCATGACATTCATGACGAAATAGGGAGAACGTGTCGTCAACATATCTTCGATAAAATAGAGGGCGGAACCTAATGGGACATTCTTCTATTATGCGCTCCTCCAGGAGCACATGAAGATGTTAGCAAAAATTGGACCAAGTGGTGATCCCATGGCCATCCCTTCAGTTTGTTTATACAAACTGAAGGCAAAGGTCGTGTCCAGCACGGCCAGCTCTAAAAGTTGTTTAAAAATGTTCTACTAAAATTATTAAAAATTGCATCTTCATCAGTAAAAAGTTTGTAATATTATCTCAGTATTATTATTATTATTATTATTATTATTATTATTATTATTATTATTATTATTATTATTATTATTATTATTATTATTATTATTATTATTATTATTATTATTGGAGAAGCAATTCCACAGTTATGTATATGTACATATATTTGAAGATAAATATACAACTGTGGATTTGCTTCTTCATTTTAAGACTCATGCTACTATGAGTATTTTTTTATTACTATTGTTTTTTTTTTTTTTTAGAATATGAATCCAATTCATACGGGACAAGCATACAGGGACCATTGACTTGAAATACAAGCCTCCAAAGTATATGGTAGACAGGTTTTCCAGGAATATTGGAAAAGTTTTCCGTGCGTCTTTAATAGTGTTCTTGAAGAATCTAAAATTATTTCTTTTCCGAAGAAGAATTTTTCTTTAAATAAGACAAGCGATTTAAACTACTCTGTATCCTTCAAAAAATCTACTATTATAATTTGATGCTGGTACCATAAAAACTATATATTTATAACTTACTCTGCTATGCGAAAAACTTAATCATTCCTTGCTGGAGGCAGCCATCTCTCTCTCTCTCTCTCTCTCCCCCCGCTTAATAAGGTGATCAATGGCAATGGAGAAGCCTTGTTAAAACAAAAAGGTCACTTTTCTCTTGAAGCTGACTGGATTACTGGGCGCTAGTGATGACCATTTCAGGAAACAGAAATTCTTGAGACCACCTTATTTTTAACTATTGGGAAAAATTAACGCACACAGACGCACAAACCAGTGTATACACACACACACACACACACACACACACACACACACACATATATATATATATATATATATATATATATATATATATATATATATATATATATATATATATATATATATATATAATATATATAAAATATATGTATATATATTATATAAACATATATTTATGTATATGTATCTATCTATAATAATAATTTCCAAGTTGATCTTGTCCTCCCCAGGGTGAAATTTTCTAGAAAGCTTTATTGCCACGAAAATAGCATTTTTTTAAAGAAATAAATGTAAATGTAGCGAAAAATCATCATCATCGTATCCTTTTCCCTCGTCGTCGGGAGGAGATATATCTATCTATCTATCTATCTATCTATCTATATATATATATATATATACATATATATAGATATATAAATATATGTAGATATACATATATATATATATATATATATATATATATATATATATATATATATATATATATATATATATATATAATATATATATATATATATATATATATATATATATATATATATATATATATATATATATATATATATATATATATATATATATATATATATATATATATATATATATATATATATATATATATATATATATATATATATATATATATATATATATATATATATATATATATATATATATATATATATATATATATATATATATATATATATATATATATATATATATATATATATATATATATATATATATATATATATATATATATATATATATATATATATATATATATATATATATATATATATATATATATATATATATATATATATATGTATATAATATATATACATATATATAATATATATATATATATATATATATATATATATATATATATATATATATATATATATATATATATATATATATATATATATATATATATACATATATACTGTATATATTTATATATATATGTATGTATATATATATATATATATATATATATATATATATATATATATATATATATATATATATATATATATATATATATATATATATATATATATATATATATATATATATATATATATATATATATATATATATATATATATATATATATATATATATATATATATATATATATATATATATATATATATATATATATATATATATATATATATATATATATATTTCTCATATATATATATATAGAGAAAAGGATACGATGATGATTTTTCACTAAATTTTTAATTTCTTTCTTTTTTTAAAAATATTGATGTTTTCGTGGCAATAAAGCTTTCAAGAAAATTTCATACCTTCTGCTGCAAGAAAGAATCATTGTCGCCTGGCGCCGTAATATCTTCGTGTTTTTCCTGCAGTCGTTTTAGAATTCTTCCGCTCATGCGTATAGCGCCATCACTCAATAGGTGCACTGACACCAAGGACTACAGTGGCCATCTCAGGGATCCTCCAGGAAGACGTCTTGAAGCCTTCAGAGACAGCATGTGAGCAAAGAAGGCGAAGTTTATGGTTAAAATGAACTGGATGACGAAGCAGATCGACTAAAAGAGATTTTCAAGAGGAAAAGTACATCACGAGAATGGCAGATAGCTTCAGTCTGTAATTGTTTACTGCTGAAAATATGGACTACTTCTTCGTGGAGCAGTATGAAGTCGAGGTTCCCGCCTTCTGCGATTATTCGGCACCTCTACAGTCGTATTGTCACTCACGGACGCAAGCTCTTCATTCGAAATAAGAAAGGAAATAATCAAGAAGAGAGGAAGACAGTGGAACGGAGGAACTGAAGAATTTATACGAAATAAAAGGTAGAACTTGAGGTGTTTTCTAAGCTGATTGAGAGGGGATTTTGGATGCCCAAAATTACCGCTTGGAGCAGTTCTTCGCTCTAAATAAGAAAGAGAAGGAACAAAAAGAGACGACATCGGCGTGGAAGTATACTGAAGAATGCTGACGAAGAAAAAAGTAGATAACCTGAGGTGTTAGAAACTACTTCAAAGATTTTGGATTCACAGAATTACTTTTCGGAGAAGCAAGGAAGAATCGAAGGGATGATCAATATCGTCAGTAAGAGGGAATCTCATAAGTTTATAGAAGACGACTCCTTAAAGCAAAGAAGCTGTTTATGTGCCAGAAAAAGAACTCCAAGTAATGGTTATCGCGATGTTGAAATGATCTAAAACCTTCGAGATTTTCCTTGAAGACATTTTGGAATCCTTCAGTCCTCCGGCTCCTGGAAGGACGAGAGAAATGCCATTCGCGCATGCGCCGAGCTTCAAAGTGTCAAGAACAATCTCCGAGATGCTTCAAATCGTCTGGAAGCCTTCGGAGACAGAAAGTGTCAGTTTTGAAAAGTAGGGTAAGAGAAAGCAAAGAGTATTGGTGAGGGGAAGGGTCCGACCCAGAGGCCGCTTCCTTCCTCCAAGGAAGCAGCCTATGGGTCTGACCCTTCCCATGGAAAGGGCCCAAGCCCTTTAAGGATTGGCCCCAAAAGCCTACAAGGCTTGCCAGTCTTTTGAGGGCAGCCTTGAAGGGAAGGGTCCGACCCAGAGGCTGCTTCCTCGGAGGAAGGCAGGTATCCTGTCAGGCTGGGGAAGCAGGCCTGGAGAGGGCCCAAGAACTTCAAGGATGAGGCCCAAAGTCCTCCAAGGGTGGCCAGTCTCTTGAGGGCAGCCTTGAAGGGAAGGGTCCGGCCTTCCTCGGAAGAAGGCAGGTATCCTGCCAGGCTGGGGAAGCCCTGGAGAGGGCCCAAGAACTTCAGGCTGACCAGTCTCTTGAGGGCAGCCTTGAAGGAAGGGTCCAACCCAGAGGCTGCTTCCTCGGAGGAAGGCAGGTATCCTGCCAGGCTGGGAAGCAGGCCTGGAGAGGGCTGAACTTCAGGATGAGGCCCAAAGTCCTCCAAGGATGGCCAGTCTCTTGGGGCAGCCTTGAAGGAAGGGTCTGACACAGAGGCTGCTTCCCTCGAAGAAGGCAGGTATCCTGCCAGGCTGGGGAAGCAGGCCTGGAGAGGGCCAAGAACTTCAAGGATGAGGCCCAAAGTCCTCCAAGGATGGCCAGTCTCTTGAGGGCAGCCTTGAAGGGAAGGGTCCGACCCAGAGGCTGCTTCCTCGGAAGAAGGCAGGTATCCTGCCAGGCTGGGGAAGTCAGGCCTGAGAAGGGTCCCAAGAACTTCAAGGATGAGGCCCAAAAAGGTCCTCCAAGGATGGCCAGTCTCTTGAGGGCAGCCTTGAAGGGAAGGGTCTGACCCAGAGGCTGCTTCCTCGGAGGAAGGCAGGTATCCTGCCAGGCTGGGGAAGCGGGCCTGGAGAGGGCCCAAGAACTTCAAGGATGAGGCCCAAATGGCCAGTCCTCCAAGGATGGCCCAGAGTCTCTTGAGGGCAGCCTTGAAGGGCCTACAAGGCTTGCCTGTCTCTTGAGGGCAGCCTTGGTCCCAGAGGCTGCTTCCCGGAGGAAGGCAGGTATCCTGCCAGGCTGGGGAAGCGGGCCTGGAGAGGGGCTGAGACCCAAAATCCCCAAGGATGGCCAGTCTCTTGAGGGCAGCCTGAAGGGTCCAGAACTTCAAGGATGAGCCCTAAGTCCTGGATGGCCAGGCCTCTTTGGGGGCAGCCTACAAGGCCTGAGGGCAGCCTTGAAGGAAGAGGTCTGACCCAGAGGCTGCTTCCAGGAAGGCAGGTATCCTGCCAGGCTGGGGAAGCAGGCCTGGAGAGGGCCCAAGAACTTCAAGGATGAGGCCCAAAGTCCTCCAAGGATGGCCAGTCTCTTGAGGGCAGCCTTGAAGGGAAGGGTCTGACCCAGAGGCTGCTTCCTCGGAGGAAGGCAGGTATCCTGCCAGGCTGGGGAAGCAGGCCTGGAGGTAGGGCCCAAGAACTTCAATGAGGCCCAAAGTCCTCCAAGTCTCTTGAGGGCAGCCTTGAAGGGAAGGGTCCACCCAGAGGCTGCTTCCTCGGAGGAAGGCAGGTATCCTGCCAGGCTGGGAAGGAAGGGTCCAAGACCAAGAGAGGCCCAAAGTCTGCTTCTCTTGGAGGAAGGGAAGGGTCTGCAGGTATCCTGCCAGGCTGGGGAAGGGCCTGGAGAGGGCCCAAGAACTTCAAGGATGAGGCCCAAAGTCCTCCAAGTCCTCCAAGGATGGCCAGTCTCTTGAGGGCAGGTATCCTGCCAGGCTGGGGAAGCGGGCCTAGAGAAGAACTTCAAGGATGAGACCAAAGTCCTCCAAGGCTGGCCAGGAAGGGAAGGGTCCAACCAGAGGCTGCTTCCTCGGAGGAAGGCAGGTATCCTGCCAGGCTGGGGAAGCAGGCCTGGAGAGGGCCCAAGAACTTCAAGGATGAGGACCAAAGTCCTCCAAGGATGGCCAGTCCTTAAGGGCAGCCTTGAAGGAAGGGTCCAGTCTCTCAGAGGGCAGGTATCCTGCCAGGCTGAAGGGGCCTGGAGAGGGCCAAGAACTTCAAGGATGAGACCCAAAGTCCCCAAGGATGGCCAGTCTCTTGAGGGCAGCCTTGAAGGGAAGGGTCCGACCCAGAGGCTGCTTCCTCGGAGGAAGGCAGGTATCCTGCCAGGCTGGGGAAGCAGGCCTGGAGAGGGTCCAAGAACTTCAAGGATGAGGCCCAAAGTCCTCCTAGGCTGGCCAGTCTCTTAAGGATAGCCTTGAAGGGAAGGGTCTGACCCAGAGGTTGCTTCCTCGGAGGAAGGCAGGTATCCTGCCAGGCTGGGGAAGCGGGCCTGGAGAGGGACCAAGAACTTCAAGGATGAGACCCAAAGTCCTCCAAGGCTGGCCAGTCTCTTGAGGGCAGCCTTGAAGGGATGGGTGGGCAGCCTTGAAGGGATGGGTCCGACCCAGAGGCTGCTTCCTCGGAGGAAGGCAGGTATCCTGCCAGGCTGGGGAAGCAGGCCTGGAGAGGGCCCAAGAACTTCAAGGATGAGGCCCAAAGTCCTCCAAGGATGGCCAGTCTCTTAAGGGCAGCCTTGAAGGGAAGGGTCTGACCCAGAGGCTGCTTCCTCGGAGGAAGGCAGGTATCCTGCCAGGCTGGGGAAGCAGGCCTGGAGAGGGCCCAAGAACTTCAAGGATGAGACCCAAAGTCCTCCAAGGCTGGCCAGTCTCTTGAGGGCAGCCTTGAAGGGAAGGGTCCGACCCAGAGGCTGCTTCCTCGGAGGAAGGCAGGTATCCTGCCAGGCTGGGGAAGCAGGCCTGGAGAGGGCCCAAGAACTTCAAGGATGAGGCCCAAAGGCCTCCAAGACTGGCCAGTCTCTTAACCCTATCTGGTGCAAGTTGGGTCTGGGCAGACCCACCCTACGGGATTTTTTTCATTTTTAGATAATTTTATTTAATAATCGTTTTTAGTTGATTCTATGATTACCAAAATATGGGAAATTATTAATTATTTTAATTTTCATTAGCCCTTTGATTACGGCCGAGATGAGACCTCACACTTACCACAATCCGGAGGGTTTTCAGACGGTAGTCACCCGTAGCATGCTACCAGACGCACGAAATCGTAAACAATCATTGTAATAGCGTTTGTATTTGTTGTTTTGCTGCAAATTAACCTGTTTTATTTATATGATAATATTGTGATAGTAGCGATCCGTGATATAGATATTATGCAATTAATGTAAAAACACAAATAAATAAACATAGGATAAGTAATATATCGAATTTAGTGTTGCCAGAGGTATTGTTGAGGATGACAGTCTTCTTTTTTTGTCATTTTCTCTAGTTGTGTTTGAATCCGTGGACAGCTACATCACAGTTGTGTATTATAGTTAAAAATTATTTGTATGTTCGTCAAAAACTAATCATAAAGAATCATTTTTATGGTTCGTATTCCAATTAGCTGGGCAAAAAAAAAAGAGAGAGAGAGAGAGAGAGAGAGAGAGAGAGAGAGAGAGAGAGAGAGAGAGAGAGAGAGAGAGAGAGACGTGACAGAATAAAATTTTTTACAATGATTTATTCCTTCTAATTGTACATCAATAACATTGAGAGTAAGTAGACACAATCACAATATTGGCTTGCAATATTAACTACATTTCTGGGTAATATTTTTAGCAATGATATTACGCAATATATTCAGATTTATCAACACTGTAGCTCTTGTATAAGAGACTAGTTGGTCCTACTTTGGTTTTACCATTCAGGCATACGCATAGATATAAAATTATGTGACTGTGGGTGATTTAATATATTTACTAGTTTATGTCAATTAATGGAATAACTTCAATATCTTATTATACATTCTTGCAAATAGATAGGAACATCTATTCAAGTAGAATACATATTTTTTAGATGTTCATTATCTGTGTTACACTATTATTTTAAGACTGCTATTCAGAAAAAAATATCTCCGACACTTCTATAATACAAATGCCGTTTTACCAGGAAAGTGTTTATGAGATTCCAAGACCATAAAAACGGTAAGAATGGCAGGTATTTATTTTTCTTGGTTAGTACAGCTGCTGCCAAATAATAAATCTACACTGAGAAAAATGATACTATCTTTGTGTCACCATATAAAGTAAATAATTTATATAAATTCAGGTTAAAAGATAAAAGGAGACGTATAATTGTTTACCTTGAGCCTCCTCCTTTACCTGTAAAGATTATTCTCAAGGTTAATATTTGCAGTCGACAAAGGGGAATTCTTTTGTTATTTTTGGCCAGGTAATTGAAAAAGACTATTAGACACCTGAAAACAAAGCAGGTTTTTATGTTCGTTATTTCTGTCACCTTTTATTCAAACATTGTTTGTCATCTCAAAAAGAAACAGCCCTATAAAGCGATTACCTTGTCCCCACAAATA
>NC_089741.1:68747930-68755430 GCF_040412425.1 Macrobrachium rosenbergii
ATCGACTTCTTTTATCTGGAATGTACTGCTTGAAACTTAGCCTTCCTTCCATAACATTAAACTTTCATCTATGCATAAATCCTGGAAAGGTTGAAATTTTTCCCGGAATTTTCTACGCACACTGTCGAGCACGGGTTTAATTTTTTTAGTTTATTATCTGGGCTTGTTTCCTGTGAATTATCAACGAAATGTAGAACCCGTAGAATTTGAAGAAATCTGTCCCTTGCCATCAGCCTTCTCACTCCTTTTGTCTCGAATGTCTCAAGCGTAGTCCAGTAATCTACGATGCGATGTTTACTTATATGCGACATGATCATAATCACACAAAGGAACCGTATCATTTCCTCCACAGTAACCTGAGCAAAATTTCGCAAATACTTTGGCACTGCATCTCCTAGCGTATCAACAAGGAATCTCTGATAACGGTTTGTCTCTTCAGCAATCAGCCCCATAAATTCGTTGTCGAAAAATTCAAAAATAGTCTACTTCCTTTGAATTTTCATTCACATTACATTTCGACGTAATGCCACTGCCACTGCTGTCAAATATGAAATCTCTGGGCTGGAAATTGCTGGCAGCCCACTCCCACTCATCACCTGGGTCACTTCGCTGTCTCCGCCTTCTTTTGACACCTTGGCTTTCATTTGTAGGTGGCAGATTTTCGTCATTTTCACTGTCGGTTGATATTTCATCACTGTCTCTTGTACCAGGACCATAATTATCCATTTCATTTCCTTCTAAATCCGATTCATTTTCATATCCAGAAAATGAGTCGAGAAGGTCTATAAAATAGTTATCCTCGTCGAGAGCTCTTCTCTCGATCTGCCGGCGGTCAACTCGAGGATGTCGTACCCTTGACCCGTCCTCCTGTGACATCTTGATGAAGACTAATGAATTTTAGGAAACACGTGAATTTATATGAATTCACTGTATGGCAACTGACAGACTGTTACCATATCAAGAAAAAGAGGCCAGTATTTCAATCATCAGTCCTTCACATAAAAGGAAATTACCGGTGCTCGTATACGACACAACAGTGTTCCGGGCCACTTTATTAAATGCGTCGTATACGTTACAACCGAAATCAAAGGGTTAATATGATGTTCTGTCGAGCCAAAGAAGGTTTGAATTATCCTTAGAGTTATTCACTTATTCTACCAAGTCAAAGAAGGTATGAATAATCTGAAGATTTCCATACAAATCCTGAGATACTGGGAGAGGTCACTGTAAGGTTACTAGAGGTCACTGCTGACCTACTGATCATGTAATGTTGTATTTTTATCAGGGGTGAGTAACCATGCAAAATTTCAAGCCCATCATTCAAAGAGAACAGGCCGAAAATTGAGTAACATTATTTGACCCAATCAGACAGACAGACAGACATGCAGAAGTCTAGTTAGATCAAAGAATGAAATAGAATATCATTATTGATAGTTTATAAGTGTTTATTTTGATTTCAAAAGAAAGAATAGCATAATTTAGAATCTTTAATAATGTAACAGCGAGAGAAGATTACATCACTCAGCCTCGTGTGACTGTGGATGTTACAGGATCTCTTTTGTTTTGATTCGAGTGATAGGTCACGTCAACAGACGAGATAAGAGAAGGGCGCATGGTCAAGCAAGTGTTTTCTTGTTAGAGTCACGAGTTGAAAGGTCCAAGTCTTGTGTGCTTCTGAACATGTATCGTTCTCTCTTTTGTCATGTCACGAAAGCAGTATAGTGTTTTGCATTATATTTTGTCTCAGAGAGAGGGGGAGAGCACGTCGAAATTCGTCATACAGATTCTGGAGGAGCACCATTCAATGTTTAAGTCAGAAACGTTTTGCATGGACATGTGACCAGAAGTAAAGAACATTCTATTGAGTCTTGCTTTTGATTGGAGACCAGAAAAATTGTCACTGAGAGACTGGAAACAGTGTTTGTTATGTTAATAGTAATATCTCCTCTCTCACTCTCTCAGATCCAGTTGGTAAAACTTTTAAAGTATCATAAATTGTTTTTATACTGGACACTGTTAGTTGACTGTGAAATCTAGCATTTAGCTTGTGAAATCAAATAGGCATTTGTGAGAGATCGTAATGTGCCTCGAAAGGAACAAGGTAATTTTTTTTAAATACAGCTGCAGCTAATAAAATATCTGTATTTGTGAAAACCATGGTTTTTTTTATTTTTGTGATTTTTAAATCGATTTCCTATGGTCTTTAAATTTTACAATTTTCAATTTTGTGTGTTGGTATATCCTTTTTGTATTTTTAAATTATTTACTTATTTTTCTTTCACATTTTGGTGTTTCTTAATTGTTTAACTTTTGCTTACATAATTATGTTTAACATTTTCACAACTGTGGTGATTTAATTTTGTTTCATATCTAATTTCAAGAATTAATCAAGATTGTGTTTTAACTTAAGAGTAAATTTTTTTTGTATTTAAAGTTTTTTACGGTAGTGTTTCATTTACTGACCACCAGTTGTAGGAATAACTTTGTGAATAAAGCAGAATGATAGATAGTTTTGTTGCTTCAGTTTTGTTGAAGTAACTCAAATTGAGGAGGAAAATTTACAGTTGTTCAATGATGGAGTGATGCTCTTTGATCAACTTTAGTATATATGATACCTCACAATTGTGTTGGTAAACTTTAGTATATTTTGATACCCCACATGGTTGATAAGCTTTTTAAGAGATCACTTTTGCCTTTAGAGTATTAAGTCATATTTTTTTTATTATGAGAGTTCAGATATCTGGCTCTAAAGTGAGGTAAGTTTTCAAAATTCTATGATTGATAAGTGTAATAACCAGGTATTTGGAACACCCCATGAGTAAATATATATATATATATATATATATATATATATATATATATATATATATATATATATATATATATATATATATATATATATATATATATATATATATATATATATATATATAATTATGCTTTTGTTTGTATGTAAACATGTTTACTCATACTCATACCGAAAAACGCACATCCACACAAACTAGTACTGGACATTCACACATTTCACACAACAAATAATATATATATATATATATATATATATATATATATATATATATATATATATATATATATATATATATATATATATATATATACATATATATATATATAGTGTTTATAAAAAATGTAAAAATAAGAGAGCAAGAGCCAAGAGAGAGAATCAGAGAGAGAGAGAGAGAGAGAGAGAGAGAGAGAGAGAGAGAGAGAGATCTTTAACCCCAACGCCCATGTTTGTTGAATAAAACACTTTAAATTTATTATATTTGATTCATTATTTCTTACCGCTGACAGGGAAACTAGATTTGTAACTGAAATACTACTATAGGAACCATAGACTGGATAATCTTATATAAGTTAATGGGATATTAGATTACAGAAATAAGTTTCGATAAATGATTCAGAAACATATTGTAATATTTCCTTCAACGGGATTGTTGTTTGTAAAATTTTTTTGATAGTTTATTTTTAGTTAATTTTCAAAGGTTTCTGAATGTATTATACCCAGTGGGATTTTCTGTCATGAGTTTGAAATTTCCTGTAATAAGTCTGTAGTTTCAAGGGTCATGTATTTATGAATGAATGACGTATTTGACTTATTTTTATAAAATAACCACCAGGGGTGGTTTTTGTTTATTCATAAGCCATAGAGACAAAAGAACAGAAATAAAATAACGTTTAAACAATGTAAGTATGACTTAACAGCGTAAAATTTTTAATAAAATCTGTCATCATTGGATGGCGTCATTCTTGAAAGGCAACTTAATCTAAACAGACACATCAAATCATGCGTTAGTCAAATTAGTCTTTCAAATTGTAAGGGACAATAGGCTACGATAAAGTTACTTCGCTCGGTTTTTTTTATAGAATAATTAAAACATATGATATCTTATCCATTACTGAATTACATCGTCTGAAAAACTAACGATAAAATTATTTGGGTATGGGCACATTTACATATGTATGAACAGCATTTAGTATTTTAAGATTATATTTGCATTGAGAGTGCTGTCTAAGTAATGGTTGGTAACCTTTCTGAATATAATTCTTATAAATAAGAAGAAAGAGCAAGATATTTTAAAGCATTAGAATAAAGCTCTCATTGAATTACATTCATCTTTTCACCATTAATGTTTTTACAATGAGAAATCGCGTTATATCCATGAAAATAACTAAAATTTATATTGGATTCAACTCATCTCTTTTCCTCACGGTAGAATCTGAGGAAGAGATTTGTAGTTAATTCATTTTGCCAGGTGAATACCTCGAGTCAGTGTGATTTGCGACACTCATGTTTCTCTCAATCCGTTGGCCCTTTAGGGCTTCCTTAATTAAGGGCCACCCTGATTAAATACAAAAATAGGAATGAAAACCCCCGGGCGGATTTACAATCCGTCATAGATTTGTTCATGATATGGATAATCCACTAACATTGCATGTTATTTAATTGGGAATATAAAAGTAGACATAACAATTTGTTTTTAAGGATGTAATTATGCGTTCATGATGCAGCGTAAAAATACATTTTTTCTTTTATTTTGCAGTAATCAGAGGCTTTGTTGTCTAGCGATTCTATTTTTTTTTTCTCTTTAGTTTAACTTAAAATATAATTAAATAATGATTACGAGGATAATATTAACATTACTAACTACATTACAAGAAAGTGAATGTACTACACCATATTAGATTATCATTACCGTATAAGTAAATAGATGACTGAGATAAAAAGTTTAAAGTTGTCTTCAAGCTAACAATATACTCTTTGATAGAGTTAACTGTTTAATCTGCAATATATAATTGTTTTGATAATCATATTCGATCAGTTTCGAGCTAATAATTAAACGTTGGTAGTCAGTCAGTATCAAGATGACCTTATAAGCTAATATGTAGACAGGGTTAATGCTTATCATAATGGATCAAAAAACGTTTTTTCATAATGAAGCTAAATTACACGAGGTCTGTGGATTTACAGAATCTTGCTATTCTGCATTTTATGAATCTATTAAATAACCCTTAATGTTACTCTGCTAACGGCATTTATAAGGAATAGAATGCTCATGAATTGGTCATTTCTCTTAAAAGAATTAAGATTTCTTTAACCAAGTCTAGAGTTTCTGAGGAAGAGAACCGCGGTGAAAGGTTGATTTCCTCCTGAAAAGAAATTAAATGCTGATGCCATTAAAAATTCATAAATACAGATAAAAGTTGTTATATAAACTATTAGGAAATATAATAGCACAAACACTCTTTCTCAAAAGAGCCAGCAGTATGCAATGTGAAATGCTTAATCAGGATTTCTGATGATTATAAATACACCAATACTGGGTAAAGGATGAATGAGTATGGACATAATCATACCCATGTTGGTAGTTATCAGCACAGATAACGTTAATTAACCGAAAATAAGAAATTTTTGGGAAATAACCAATAATTATGAACATATTCAATACAAATAAACGTACATTCAGATCTGTTCTGATTTCAGACCTGTTTCTTGGCAAGGAAGAATCTAATCCCACAAGGAAAAGCGGATTTTAAAGATGACGGCCAAAGAGAATTATATGGTAGAAGAAAGATACAATAACAAAGTTTAAAGGAAGGTTACACGAAGAAGAATGCATGGATTTTGTACAGTTATGATGACAAAGCTGAAACTTACAAAACCACTACTTGATATCGCTGTCCCCAAGTAAGGCGGTTTACAGAAGAGGACGCGGTAGAGGAGTTCGATTTTTTAACGACTAAAAAAAATATCCTTTTAAAGATGGCCGTATTACCACATATTTTCCTATTAAACAAAGTTAACCTTCTCAAATAAACGCTCAAATAAGCTTTAGATCTGTATAGCTCACACAGCACTGACTTGCCTTTGACCACCAGTAGCTATGGTTAATTTAACACTTAACATTCAATATTATTTGGATTTACGTTTTCATAAGCAGATCTCATCATGCATGTTCTACCAATATATAAAGTATATATTTCTCGTATTCATTGCATATTATTTAAGGAGCATATTGAGTAGACAATGGAAACGGATATTTGACCACATAAGAAAAAGGGAGGATAATTTCCCATTTCTGTTATCCAGTAAATACTGTGTGAGAACAATAGAATCCTTTCTATCTTGCATTTACTGTAAACCCACTGTCATCTCTGACGGCTAGGACAGCAAACTCCACGTTTATATTCACTGCGTCACATCAAGTCATTCGAAACGTGTATTCGTGTCAAATAATTCAACATTTTCATATCCTTTTAAGCAAACGATGTTGATGACAACTATAAATCCGTAGAGTCGGTCGAATTTCGATACTGGAAAGAGATAACTCACGGACCCTTAGTATCATGTTATTTAATATTATGATGCCTTACGTAAGGCATCATAATTTAATCTAATTTAATCTAATTAGTTTGCTTGCTGCAAAGCAGCAAAGTGAAGGATGGTCTCTTTGCACCTCACAGTCCATTAGGGAGTCCATCACAATGTAATATATTAACAGACCTCTTATTATATGCTGTATTTAGGACCGTGACCTTTCAACTGATGAAGAGTAAATTTGTATGACAGCTCATGAAAACATGTTTGTCGCCATATCCTTATTGTTTGTTGTTTATTTATCTTATTCTCCATCCTTTTTCACGTTAGGGCATTTCATTCTGTGGAAGAATGTTTTGAACTATTATAGTTTTAAGTTTCTTATAAATATATGTATGTTCATAATGAAAATTTGGATCAAAATAAAAAACCGAAAAATATTACATATAAAAAGGGTGGAAGTGTGATTACTGGAATATAGACATAGCTTTTCCTTATTGCTTAAAAATCTGCTGTTCTAATTATTATGTCGTTACGCGCGCGCGCGCACACACATACACACACATACACACACATGTATATATATCACATAAATAAGATTCAAATACAACATAAATTGTAGTCAGCAGGAATACTGTGGGTTTCACACTTCCTTTATTGCTTTCCTACTTTAAAATTCATAATCACATCATCAGGGAATTCTATGAATAATCGAACAAATTGGTAAAAAGAATGAACGGCTAAAACTGAATTACTTTAAAATATTGGTCATTGAAAATCGAAAAAGGCAGTTCAAAAATGAATTACCGGCATTTTAGTTTTAGCTGTTCAAAAAATTTTTATTAAATTGTTCGATTTTCCGTAGAATTCCTGATGATGTGATTAAGACTCACGAAACGTATGGAGCAATAAAGGAAGTGTGACTTTCCAATATGTTCCTTCTTTGACTACAATATATATATATATATATATATATTTATATATATATATATATATATATATATATATATATATATATATATATATATATATATATATATATATATATAATAAATTGTCATAAACTGGGTCCTCGGTGTGGATGGAAATTGGAATAATTTATTATTGTAGACTGCCTTTGTACCAAGGGGATTCAAGATTATGAACAAAAAAAACTACTG
>NC_089741.1:68760430-68772930 GCF_040412425.1 Macrobrachium rosenbergii
CAGTTTTGGAAATTCTTAAGCAAAAGTATGCAAAAACTACAGCAGAGAAGTGTATTGATGTTCTCAAGTCAATCTTGGAATTTTCCGTAAAGGAAGAGGACACTAATGAAACTTACTGGGACAAGTTTGAAGTCTTGATCTGTGATTGTATGAGAGAGGAAGTTACTGTACATTTGTATTACTTGTTGGGTGTTATGATGGTAGAAAAAGCATATGATCGGGGGAATATTAATGCAGAAGAGAAAAGAAGACTGATGGATGCCATGGAGACACATGATGGAACTGATAGGAGACCGCGAGAAGACAATGAAGTTTTTAATCTTCTGAAGATCGAATACAGAAAGTTAAAAATCGAAAATAATAGAAATATTAGAACTAAATTTTCAGGATCATCTGAGAATTTGTCTTCGGTTCACTATGGCGAAAATAGAAGTAGATGGCAAAGATGGCAAAATTTTAAGCAAAGGCCTGATTTTCATAGATTTCGTAGATCAGAGTCTAATCCAGGATTTTGGAGGACTCAGTCTGGAACATATAGGAGAGCTCCTCATGGACACCATCAAGACCAGGATCATCTTCGAGGCAGTCGTCCAGTTTTAGACCATACTCCAATGGTAGGCCATTTGCAAATGGAAGATCATCTAATAGTAGGCCTGTGTCAAATGATCGGAAACAGCAGCAAAATTTGACTGAAAGAGTGATTATGGTCGAAGAAAATGTAGCAAAAATCTTGGAAAAGATTGAAGAAAAATGTTGAAGAAAGGAAAGAATGAATTTTGTAAGTATGGCAGAAGTATCAGAGATCATTGATGTAGATATCAGCGATGTAATGTTTGCTAAAGAAGTTACCGAAGTAGGAGCTCTGATTTTGGATACTGGTTGTCCAAGTAGCTTAGTTGGAAAAAGTTGGCTAGAAAAATATCTGAAGAAGAATGGTATTAAGAAAGAAAATTTGTATAAAAGGAGATGTTTCAAAAAATTTAGATTTGGTCCAAGTAGAATATATGAAAGTAAGGAAATTATAGAAATACCAATAACAATAAAGGAATCTGAAAATCTGATACTTTCAGAAGGATTTTGCTTGGAGCTTTTGTGTTGGATGCTGAAAATGTGCCATTGTTGTGTGGTAGAAATACTATGAAGAAATGGAAAATGGATCTAAGTATGCATAGAGATAAAGTGACAATCAACGTCGACACAACCCGTGAGTTCGAATGTATGTATACTGCAGGAGGTCATATGGTTCTTCAGCTGTATGAGGATAGAGCATTTTGGACTACAGACGCCACTGTATTTTACTTGAAGAAGGAAGTAG
This sequence comes from Macrobrachium rosenbergii, assembly GCF_040412425.1. Classification (NCBI taxonomy): domain Eukaryota; kingdom Metazoa; phylum Arthropoda; class Malacostraca; order Decapoda; family Palaemonidae; genus Macrobrachium; species Macrobrachium rosenbergii. Next base: position 68,761,746 of record NC_089741.1, read on the forward strand.
ATGTTGAGAGTTATGAAAAGGTGAAGAAGATTCATGAAGTAACCAACCACAAGAATGAAAATCAACTACTTCATGCATATAGGAATGCAGGAAAACTTAATGAGAAAATGCGAGAAACAATAAAAGAAGTGTGTGAAAACTGCAATATATGTAAAAAATGCAAGAGATCCCAGGGCACTCCTAAAGTTGCATTACCAATAGTTTCTGATTTTAATCAGATTGTAACCATGGACTTAAAACAATATGGAAAGACTTATGTATTATGGATGATCTGTTCCTTCACCAGATTTATTCAAGGAGCTGTTTTTGAAGGATAAAACCGCCGAGTCAGTGGTTGAATCTCTCAACACAGCATGGAACTGGAGGTTTGGGTTCCTTCTCAAGGATACTGGGCAGATAACGACCAGAGTTTAAAACCACGAAGAAGAGTTTGCTTCAAAACTTGGTTTTGAAGTAAAATTTGGTCCAAATTACTCACCCTGGAGCAATGGAATAAACGAACGTAACCATTATTCTGCAGATATGACGGTGAAGAAAATTCGAGAGGCAGATAAGAAGATTGATTTAAAGAAGGCTGTAGAGATGGCTGCTTGGACTCATAATACAAACACCAGTATTTTAGGATATAACCCTATGCAGTTGGTGACAGGAAAGGCTGTAACAATACCTGGAATTTCTACAGGAAATGTCGCCACTGAGTCGATGTTTGACAGTGAGAATGTGAAGTTAATGATCGAGAGACATCACATGATCACCAAGCAATTCAGGGAAGCTGAATATTCTTCAAAGCTGAAAAGGGCTTCACAACAGCAAAACAATAAATTTAATAACATCATTTACAAAGAGGGGGATATGGTATTTTACCAAGATAAATGAAAAAGCCTGGTGTGGTCCAGTAAAGGTTTTCACACACAGAGGAAGAGATGTTTACATTTGGGCGAATGGCGATTTAAAGAAAGTAGCCAGTTGCAAAGTACAACTTGCTCTCAAAGAAATATTCCTTGAAATTTCAAGAGAAGTAAACAACGAAGCAAAAGCAGTGGATTCTACTCCAAAAATGGCAGGAGAAGAGAAAGTATCAGTGGATCCTCCAGCCAGTAATCTAAGAATGAAGACAAGATCTCAAGATAATAAAGAGGAGACAGAGAAGGATTTCATTGAGCATTCTGGTTGACTTCAGAAAAACTGAGTGTTTTCTGTGAGGAAATAACAAGTTATGTAGTGGAATTACCTGTTAAATATCACAAGATGCCAGAAGTGTTAGAAGCAAAGAAGAAAGAATATGAAAATTTGTTACATTTTGACACTTTTTGAAGAAGTGGAAGATGTAGGCAAGAAAAGATAGGCAGCAGATGGGTGATCACGAAAAGGAGAAGCATGACGGACAAAAAAACTGATTACAAAGGGAGAATTGTCGCCAAGGGATTTCATGAAAAGAAAACCCCAAGCTGATTCACCAACAGCTATGCGTGAAAGCATGAAAGTCTTCTTGTCCTTGGCTGCAAATGAGAATTTTGAGCTTCAGTCTATTGACATAAGAGCAGCATTTTTACAGTCAAACATACTTAACAGGAATGTATTTGTAGAACCTCCAAAGGATTTAAAAAAGAAAACATTATTTGAAACTCAGAAAACCATTATATGGATTGATGATGCCAGTAGAAAATTTTGGCTGAAAGTTCAGCAGATTTTCAAGGAAGAAGGTCTGAAGACCGTGAGTGGAGATGAGGCATACTACTATCAGCAGAGTGAAGGAAATCTGATTGGTATGATACTTACTCATGTAGATGATTTTTCGATAGCTGGTACAAAAAGGATTTGTAAAGAAAGTAACAGACTTGTGTAAAGAAAATTACAAGTTTCAAAAATAGAAAAGAATAAATTTCGGTTCACAGGGATAGATATCATCAAAACAGAAACTGGAATAACAATCTCAATGGATGATTATGCGAGGAGTCTTGAGAAAGTGGAAGATATCAGAAAGGAAAAGCTAGTGAACTTTTGACTAGTCAGAACTGAAAGTATTTCGCAAGTATGTAGGAAAGTTTAGCTGGTTAGCAGCCAATACAAGACCTGAACTTTCTATCACAGCATTGCAGATGTCCAAGAAAAATAGTAGTGCTACGTTGAAAGATCTTAAAAGGTAAATTTTGTGATTGATAAGATAAATGAGAGACCAAAAATAAAGTAGAATTTACAAGAGTTGATAAAAGAATACTTGAAGATATATGGATTTACAGATGCTTCCTTTAATACACATGAGAGAAGCATAAGTGGCAAAATCTGATTTTACTAGAAGTAAGAGAAATGGACGTGTGGTCCCTATTTACTGGAAGTCAAAGACTATCCAGAAGGTATGTCATTCTGCAAAGGCGGCTGAAACCAGAAGTATGACTAAGATTATTGATAACAGTCAGTTTTGAGTCAGATTGAACAGTTATTATTTGGTCAGTATGGAAAGAAAATTCCAATCAAATTGTTCACAGATTCAATACCCATGCTAGAATCTGCTGGGAGTACCAAGCAGGTTGAGGAACGGCTTCAGGAACAGCATACAGAGATGAAGGACATGTTGACTGAGGGCTGTATTGAGTCTTACAGTTGGCTGGATGGAGAGAAAGACATGATTGCAGATGTTCTAACAAAAGAATGCAAATGGAATGAAGATCTTGAAATGATAATGCAAGAAAATAAATTTAAGTTTGCAAGTAACGAGGATAATCTTGTGAAATACAAAGATGGAGAGATCATGTTAATTAACAAGACTGAAAAGCAGGGAAAGAAGTAGTAACACTTTACTGCTTAGATCATACCTGCATTAGCTATTCAGAATTGGTTTGCCTGATGTCTGGTGCAGTACAAAATTATGTAATAATGTCATAACATGTCTTTGTGAAGTATCTTATGTTATGCCTGTTTGAGTACCAGACTTTTGCTTTTAAATATTAATTTGTAATACTCTTTAGTAAGTTTTATTTTATAGAGAGGAAAATAGTTTTGTTTTTTTTCTTAAATAGAGCACTATTCAGATTTTGGATAGAATGTAAATACATACCTATGTTGTCTGATACAAGAGTATTTGTTAAAAACTATTGATTTTTTTTTTTCTAGTGTATGATTTTGAAAAAAAAAAAAAAAATCCCCCGGAAATATGATATACCTTACATTTTATATTTATTTATGTTAGAACGAGAGAGTATAACTGGTTGTTATTAGTAATATAACAAGGTGCTTGTTTAAAATACAGCAGTTTTATAAAAATGTTGTTATATTGGGTTGGTGATCATTTACCAAAGAGCAGTTAACATTTACCTCTGGCTTCGTAAATACTTTTCTCGAGAGTCTGTATATAGCTATTGGAATAACAGGATTATTGTAACTTCGGCTGAAGACAAATAAAGAAGGATTAAGGACATCGGTATTATCTCTGATTATTCCACCAAGTACAATTGGGATATAACAATCAGGCTTACCGATTATACTTATATTGCAAGGCACAATTCCAGTACAGTAGATCCAATTTTCCTTTATCTAGCAATTAAGGGCAGCTTAGAAACTGGTTTGCTTCTGACCTTTGTAGACCATGTGCATACCAGGTACGAAAGGAGACAAAGGGCACGCCAGGGATAGGGCGCATGAGCAAGTGGACTAAGCAGGGACTGAGAATGGACTCCGTTGGCATGTACTGTTTTCCCATCATTCTTCTTGGTTGGAGGCAGAGATGCCCTGAGGCCTGGAAAAGTAATTAATACCAGCAGATAGGAGCTCATGGTGAAATGGGTCGTAGAGCAAGAATATCTAAAGGGAAGTCTAGCATGCATATTACCCACCATGACTAATTGACACCCGATTCCTGTCTGATCCTGCATCTCAAAAATATCTCCCACTCCCTTCTGTAGCTAGGCTGGGGCTCCTACCTCTCTCTGCCCCTGGTCAAGCGGTCCTATCCAAAACGATTTTAGGCCCTGTGTTAATAGTCTAGAAAGACTAGAACAGCGATTTTCCGTAAACTGAATTTATCATCAGCTAGAAACGCAAATCAGTGTCTTGGCATATATGTATTGTTAGAATCAGGTTTCACAAGGCACGAAGGTTTCGATTCCAGATTTTTTTATTTAAAAAATACATTTTACAAAGTCCTAGCTTTCAAAGACATACAATCTTCTTCATCGGGTACCAATGCACTGAGGAGTATCAGGTACACTCGGCCGTACACGTTATCCCCTCGGTGCATTAGTACCTGATGAAGAAGACTGTATGTCTTCGAAAGCAAGGACTTTGTAAAATGTACTTTGTAAAATGGAATCTAAACCTTCCCGTCTTATTGAAGCCTAGTTTTAACAATACATACATATACCTATTTTTGAGAGGCATTAGGTCTTTTATTAGCTTGGCATTCTTTGTTAAACATTATCTTTATTTTGATCTTCTGCATGCTGAAATTAAAGTCTTTCCAGTGCTAGCAGGAGGTACTCCCTGAAAAATAAAATGTTTTTATGTGGCGAGAAATCTTTTATATTTTGTGCATTCATAAAATGCCAAACCTCTTATTTAATTATTCTGGGTGATAAAGGGCTACCATGATACTTTGCGCAATGAGTAGCAACCTCATCTGTCGCAGGTTGAGGATGATGGTGTAATGCAGTTAATCACCTACTTTACTGCAAATACAGTACCTTTCAAGAATGTAGCCAGGAAACAATAGGCCTTATTCTCCTAGAGAATAAGACCTTGTTCTAAAAGTTGGTAAATGCAGAGGCAGTTAATAAGCATGAGGATCTTAGAAGAAAAGATACAAATGAAGAACTGCTTTCTAAAGAGAATGTAGTCCTGAACAACGGACAGATTTACTGAGTGTTGAGGCTTAGAGAAGAACCAGGGCTCCCAGACACATGACCGAAAATGGAGAAAATGTATGTTTGAAAATGTTTACATGAGTGAATACTGACAATCCAAAGAGACAATTAGCAGATTAAAGAGTGAAAGGATACTAGGAATTAAAGACAATACAAGTGAGATGCTCCAGTATGGTGGAGAGTATGACTGAGTGCCTGATGATTGTGTAAGGTATGTCTAGATGAGTGAAAGGTTCCAAAAGAATGAGTGCGCGTATCATTTTTCCTTTGTATAAATAATTTTCATTCCATTCCCTCAAACTTGAACTTTCATGTATCATAACTTTCATTTCAAAGTACATGATGGTCAGATACACCTCCAGCCACTTTGTCTTCTCACCATTACAGCCACAAAATTGCTCTTCCATCTATTCATAATTCTTTCTAACCATTAGTTGGGCTTTGGATTAGAAAAAAACATACTGTACTTGGTGGGGCTTCCCCTAGCATAGGAATGTCAAAGTTTTACAAAAATATTCTTTCAGAAATAAATTCATCTCTTTGCTATTCTGTAACACAGTGAGAGATATGCTTACGTAAGTGTATGTCCCTGTATGGCTATTTTTGGTGCGTACAAAGTGTATACAGCGTGTATAGTACTGTATTCTTTTTATGAATATAGAGCGCCTTCAATATTATTAAACCAAGATGGAGTATTCCTTGGTTTATTCCAGTTTTCACCAGGTAAGAGGAAATGTACTATTATCATCATGTATCTCAAGTTATGCTTTTTCTGACAAGAACTTTTACCACTTACTTGTACAGCATATCAATCACTGTATACATCACTGATAACAAAGGTTATGAGAAAAAATTTTTTGTAATTTCTCACATCTTTACACATGCAACCCAGTTTACATCATTTTACAAAAATAACCAAGTTTCTTTTTCTACTCATATACCATGCTGGCATTCTGAATATCATTTTCAAGGCAATATACTAATCACCTTGTACTAGGTGATTACATTACTGTAAACCTTCAAAATTCATTCAGTAAACTGCACTACAAACAACTAACAGATTTGGACATTTCAGCAGAAACGACGAAAAGAACCAAAGAACAGTCAACAAAACTTACCCGGCATGAAGAATATATTGCCAACTTCTCAAGCTTCTTATCCCGAGGCCATGCCCGGACATGGGCTTTCTTCTGCTGGATTCGCTGGACGTTGCTCACCCTGCCAACGGGTTCGCCAGTGCCCCCAGCTGCCCCCTGTGACCCGCTAGCTGCAGCTGAAGCCACGCCAGCTCCCCCTGTAGATGCTCCGCAACAGTCATACCTGACTGAAGTTTGCTGGTGATGGACACCAGACGTTGTACTGAAACTACGCCACTCACACCAGGATTACTGCTGTCCCTAGATGCCATCACTGGAAATAAAAAAACCGATGAGATAAAGGGAACCGCAGGAAGGTTATCAGTTACTGTGAACAGCTTGGGATACACAAAACCTAACACTGTTACATCATTATAATGGGACTCACATAATAATAAACACTGTCTTCATACACAGGCAGTCCCGGTTTACAACGGGTCTGGCTTATGACGTTCGAGTTACGGCGGCTTTTCAAATATATTCATCAGAAATTATTTCCCAGTTTCCACGCATGTTCCAGGATAAAGTTACTGACGCGCCGTATGCTGATCCGACCGGAAGAAATATGGCTCCAAAAGCGGCAGAATAATAAAAATTTGAAGAGCTTTTTTGATGAAAAACTCATTAAAAATAGTTTACATTGTTTTCAATACACCCAAAGCATTAAAAGTAAGGATTTTTGACGATTTTTACGATTTTTCGGTTTCTGACGCAATATTGTCGGAACCCCCTCATAAACAATACTGCCTGTATATGATCTTACTGCATACATTTCAATAAAAATTAGCTACATATGACAACTGCACTCACCATGTTCAAGAGAAAAATGTTATTTAGGATAAATCTGAATGTATGCCTAAGCCTGCTTACAGGCATTTACCTGTTGTCCCAATTACAGAATATATTACACTTATACTATTGCTGTACAGTACCTGTAATATCTTTATGGTCTGAGATTCAAGTTTGATAATAATGTACTGTACATGATGTCTGCAATGCAAAAGCAAAGTCAATTATTTGGTTTGTTCTTGACCATGTTCACTATGAGATGTATTCTATATATTGTATAAAACATATTAAGTATTCCAGTCAAATGAAGGCTTTTTTCTTCTAAAACACTTTAACTAAAAATTATTAATATCTAAAATAAAATGGATATTCTTTCTTAAATATCTTTACAGTACTTCATATCTGACTTCTACTGTCATTTTAATCTTTTTGCTCTTTTCTGTTCACACTGATATCTTAAAAAACTTTGTCAACCTGTACACTATATGAGACAGAAAATAAACTGCCTTTCACAGGGATAATTTGTGAAGCTGCAAAGCTTGGACATGGAAAATGAACATCTGCAAATACCGATCGTGGATATAAATATAATGTTTGAATTGTGACTATCTAAAACAAAACACAGCGAATCTTCAAGCTGATCAATAAAAAAAAGTGAATAAAACCTGTGAGCCTACTGCAAGAAAATCATAATAGTACCTTCAAGCAGCATAAAAACAAAATTTCTTGTTCAGTGAATGTTATGATAAGCTATGACAATTAATACTGGGTAAAACTGAAGACTTAATACTGTGGCCTGGTTTCCGCCAGTTGTAGACCGGAATATTTACTGCCTTTATGTATGTTTTTGTTTGCAGCTTTTTTTATGTTTATGATATTTACTTTCATTTGTTTTGTGCTTATGCCTGAGTCCTGGCTGGTTCTAAGCAAGGCACCCATTTTGCATGGAAACTGGTAGTTACCAAACAAGATGGCCACAGTAGTAGTATTCAGTTTTACCCAATATTGAATAGCTGACACAGTAAGATTTTTTAAATGTTGTTACAAACTAGCCTAGGCTACGTGAGCTTGAAAAATGCTGAGCCGAGAGCCTTTGGAAATGAAGGACCATATAAATATCCCGTTTCTCGTGTGTCCCCAAAAATTATTAATGTAGATTTGGGGGAAACATAAAATCGAGGTCACCAACGGCCAAAAACGCACAAAGCGCAAGATTAGATTAGCAGCCCGAAAAATATGTGGTTCGTGTGTTTGGCGAGACGTTAATTGGCCACAATGTTGCCTAAGTAAGCATATGTATACATAATAAATCAAATCAACTTCACTATAGTAAACAAACAGTTAAAAAGTCTACGGTTTCTTTGACCAGCCAAAATCGCTCTGTATTCACAGCCAAAGGCTTCCAGACTATATAATTTCACAACAATTACTCTGCTGCAATGAGCAATTTTATCTTCAATACACAGTTTATGCCTATGTATACCCAATGGATCAAATTAACAGTAACATACAGTCAAAAAGTCTACGGTTTCGCGGACCAGCCAAAATCGCTATGAATTCACAGCCAAATACTCCCAAACTTTGCGATTTTCCACCAATTATTGTGTCGTAATGAGTCATTTTATCTATAACACACAATTTATGCACATAACTACCTGTTTCCCGGAAAGATCCATGATGTTATGGGTGTATTTCTGCTTTCATTGACTGGCCGCTTGGAAATTCACAACAATGTCAACAAATAGGAGAGGCAAACGATTACCTCAAATTGCTAGATCGCAGACCCCGTGGAAGATTTGGTCAAGCTATCATGGCCGCCGAAAACATTCAGATTAATATATTTCCCATAAAGGAAATTGTGGACATTGCTGTAATTTTCACGCGAGTCTACAAAATCCTTTTAGATGTATGGAATGCTGGCGCTCAGGTCGCCGGAAAAATTGGTCACGCCATTATGGCTGTCAAAAACATTCGTATTCATTTATTTCCTACAAATGCAATTGTTGGCGCTGCTCTCACTTTCACGCAAGTCTAGATAAATGTATCTGATTATATGGAATTCGAAATCTAATACTGAAAAATAATATACTTTTTGTGTCATGTGTTTTGGTCTCTGGTGAGTCGAGCCTCTGCAAAGATTACGTCTTAATCAAATCCCTGATATTATAGGCTCCTCAATTGGTGTTATAACTAAAGTGAAACAGAACAAATATGGTCAACCAGAAGGAAGTAACCTGAGAAATTTAGTGGTGGCTAATGGCTAAAGTGAAATGCAGTAGAAGAGGGAAAATATAGGCAGAACTCAGTCTGCTTGTTTCAAATTAGCAACATAAAGTCTTACCTTATATTTCCTTGTATTGTGGCCAAATCAGGTAGATAGGCTAACATGACGCTTATATTTGACTTGACAACTTTCTGGATATCACTTAGTACACAAGCGTGGGTTCTTAAAACAAGCTAGCTATTTCATATTACCAACTATAAACGGAGGTTTGACCTCAACGCTATGGTCAAACTGAGGTTCTTTGAAAATATACTTGACCTTACATTTAAAGTTTTTACCAAAACAAGCACCCAGTAACCCATCTTGTAAACACAGAGCGAGAATGATTTTTGGAAACTTCACTAGCACCAAGGTATTCAGTCTGCTGAAAAGGTATAGAAATATTTAATCACTGAATAGACAATAGAATATAGAATTTAGGTCAAGGCCAGCTCTATGGGACCTATGAGGCCATTCAGCGCTGAAAGGAAATTGACAGCACGAAGGTTTGAAAGGTGTAACAGGGAGAAAACCTCGCAGTTGCACTTTGAAACAATTGTTAGAGAGGTTGGAAAGTCAAGCGGAAGGAAGAGAATATTTGAACGCAGCTACAGTGAAAGGAATTAAAGAGGTTGGAGCTAGGGGACGAAGGAACGCTGCAAAGATCCTTAAGTAATGCCTACAGTGTACCACGTGAGTTGCACTGAAGGCACTACTTTCCATACTCTTACACGCTCAGAATTCTTAGTCAGTTTCAATTAAACGTTAAATTTAAAAAAAATGCTTGTATGGGTGTTGTAAGTTATGCATTCACTAAGACTAACTGTCTAGGATAAAATTATGTACTTCAAAGGAAACATATCGCCTCTATCAGCAATTAGGTCAAATAACCTTTCTTTGCAGGTCGGGGCAAAATCGCTAAATGATTTAGGTAGCATAGCTGGTCTCAGGAACTCCATATCCTAAAATTAATGGATTATGGTATGAACGTAGTAACAGTAGTAATGTTTAGTATTACTCTATGAAACGGCTCTCTTCCTCCTTCTATTTCTTCTTTGCTTGTGCTTGTTATAGACAGCCCCTGGTGATCAGGTTTAGTTCGGTGGCATTGCCTTTGTATCGGCACCTGCTGAGTTCCATAATCTTCGTTCCTGAGCTCTTTTAGCTTTTTGTCTGTCTTCCATATTCTGTGTGGTGTGTCGTTCTCCTCTTCTGTTCTTATTTTCTGTTTTCTTGTTATGGCTGCTGTATCTCTTGTTTTTGTCCTTTCTTCGTGAAGTTCCTTGCTTTTCTGCCACAACAACGTGTAGGCCTATGCAATTTAGCTAGGTAACTCGCGTTAGCGGAGACTTCCTCGCATTTTCTGTAGGACTGCAAAGCCTAACGAGTACGATAACGGTTAAGAGGGTGCTGTATCATACATTATGAGAACTCACGAGAAGAAATTGTGAACTCTCTCTCTCTCTCTCTCTCTCTCTCTCTCTCTCTCTCTCTCTCTCTCTCTCTCTCTCTCTCTCTCTGTCCAAGTGAAAAGTCAGTGTAGTGTTTTATGCTGAGGAAAAAGTAAAGAATGTTAATATAATGCTTATTACCCAGCGTTTTGATACTTGTCTATCTATCCTATATGTTACAACTGTCAAGCTTTTTGTACTTCAGTAGTTACACTGGTCAACATTGAGTTTAATGTCGACTAGTTTAACTCCTGAAGTACAGAAAGATTTGACAGTTGTATCATGTAAGATTCTAGACAAGTATCCAGACTTGGAAAAATCTTTATATTAATGTTCTTTCATTTCTGTTTTCCTTAGCACAGAACAACTACAGTACACTGACTCTTTCACTGAAATAGAGAAGGAGAGTAAAATTTACAGAATATTAAAGGGCAATATGCTGTTAAAAAGCCTTTATCTTCACAGCATGTATTCGTGAGTGCATATGGGCCTATGTGGTGTTTTACGCCCAACATATTAATTTACAATCTATCCTCAAGGTTCGTTTTCAGGACCACTTAGTACAATGTACAGAGATTTTGTCTTTTTTTTTATAGATTTCAAGAGAGAGAGAGAGAGAGAGAGAGGTAAAGTTTGTATTGAAATTTGACATCATTCAGAATCATCTGGGAGATCTGACGTATTAATCCA
>NC_089741.1:68775430-68790430 GCF_040412425.1 Macrobrachium rosenbergii
TTGCAAAATACATATTTTTCTTCACAGCAGAAGCGGCCCTTAAGTTGGAAGTATATATTCATACTTGATTTGCACAAAGTTCTCATAAAGGAACTTATCAAATCCAGCTTCTCCTTAACGATACCATGGAGAAATTTTCAGACAAAACTGCTCACAAATGCTCGGGGGAAATTGTTTAGAAAACTGGTTCTAATATAAAGAAACATGCGAAATGATGTTCTAAGTAATAAAGAAACGTTATTTAGTTAAAAGCAAAATTTAAGGAAACTCACTTCATAGTTATAGGTCAACACACATAAATAGATAGATAGACTCAAAGAAAGCGAGAAACATATTCCATGTACAAATATATGGAGGGAACTTCCCTTGAAGACCCTCCTGTTTTGTAAAGATGGAGTTGGATGTTAATCAGAACTCGTCTCCATTTTTTTGGTTTATTTTCTATCTTAGTACAAAGTAGCGTGTTGCCGCTCTCACAACCTGCGCTTGAATCCCCTGAGTGGTGATTCAGATTACGATCCTGCTTGCGCGTTACATACATACGCACGCACACATTTTAAAACACAAATGTGAATCAAAGGTTGAATAGCATAAGTAATGATTAAATCGGTTACGATAAATAATCAATTGTCGTTTTCCAACTTGTCTCCTGTTTTGCTTTGACAGCGCTGTGTCAATAAGTGATATGAACAACACACCGCGACTCTCTCCTTTCTCTACGCTACTGCGTCTTGGTTTTATCACAGTTAAACAGATACAGATATTATACTTCATTACAACTTATTACACAACTACTCAGGCTTGTTTGATCTCTCCCGGCGTGAGTTCTCCATCAGTGTCACGCAATTTTGATATAACGTTTGCTGAACTAATCCATAAATAAAACCCACTCTGTCTGTTTTCCATATGAAGAGGGATGTGGCTGCTGATGCGTGTTCACGCACGTCTGTTAGTCAATATATTTGCAAATGACGGAGTTTTAAGCCAACATTTTGAGGTAACTGCTTTTGGACACGTGGCGCGCAGTTTACAGGCGGATAATTGTTTTTCAGTAGAAATACTGCATTCAGGCAAAAATCTTTTTAATTTTCCATTCTCATTAAACGTAACTGAGGTGATCTTGGTGTAAATGAGATTGCATCGCTTTCATTTTTCCCCTAGAAGAATTGCAAATTCATAAAACTTACGTAAAATATTTTGAGGAAAAATTTTATTTTTAAAGAAGATTGAATATACAACAGCAAAAACTGTAAGCCAAATTTATGTTTCCCATCAAAAAAAATGATGTTATTCATTATTACTGATTTACACTCACGTGAAAAAGATTGAAAAAAAACATGCCATGTGACTCTCAAAACTCCATCTGCAAATGCAATATTAGATTTATGAGAAAGGATAATTATTTTCACTTACCGTTAGGCCAAACTCACAAGGTCTGCAGCCACGCCACAAAAAATCCAATTCTGCATCCTTTCAGTCATTAGGTCATTTCATTTCTTTTTACTAGTCAAATGCGCTCCTGCTCTTTCTGAAATAATTTAAGAATTATCATCATGTATTCGGAATGACTGACAAACCAAGTGAAACTGGCCCTCATTTCTCTCTATAATTGGATAAACTTTGCGCAATATCTTACGACGACCTTGCTATTTTCGTCATAGTGGAAGCTACAACAGTGGTTCTTCATCAAAACACATTTTTAGTACTTTTGCCGTGTGGCGAACATGTGGATCACAGCTATGTTGTTCATTTCATTGATATCGGCGTCAATGACCCAGTTGTCACGATGCCAGATAACAAAAAAACATTCATTCATTCACTAAAGCCTCCAGCCAAACGCTATAAAGTAGCACCCATGAAGCGTCTCCAAGGCAAACAATGGCTGCGGAAAAAGAAAACCCAACGTACGGTCTGTTGAACTATATATTTTTAGGTTATGACAAACACATTTCTGTACTGAGTACGATAGTAGTACCATAACATCAATAATAAATGATGTTAAGAAATAGGGTTTCCATAAAAAATAAGCATCATATACTGAATAAAAACTTTCAGAAATAGTAATCATCACGAAAAATATGTGGTGAGTTTCATCTATTCGCTCTTACTGGAATTCAAACTCTTTTCTTTTCTAACTAAAAGTTTTCATGTTTCTGAGCTAATCAAATTAAATTCTGGCCACCTTTCTAATTCCTCTGTAATATACAAAAACTGCATTTATGGTAAAATATTATCAATATTTGTAAAGTTTTCAATATTTCCTCCTATCAAATTGTGTACAAATAAGTACAGGTATATCAACATTCTTTATTCTAACCAAAACAAGGTTTTTCACTAAATCATGAAAAAATACTATGAAATAAATTGGTAACACAAGAATACCGTCAGACTCCGCAAAGGCAAAGAGCCTTGATCCTCTGCGAAGCAAACAATAAAATCAAATATTCCATCTTCCCGGTCCCTTGCGAGGCGGGTCTCCTTGTTTACAAGAGAGAGGTAAGCGATACATCGTGTCCTCTACCGCCTGATTCAAAAAATTTCTTCAACTATCATTTTACAAGTGTGTATCTTCAGTTATGGATCTAGAAAATTTCCTCTCATGTGTATGTTAACTTTTTTTTTATTCCTTTGCGGAAATGTAGATTGCATATCCCTTTCCAAGATTTTTTTTTCTTAGTGTTTTCTGATTATTGTGAGTATAACAGTATGTCAGTAGAGCTACTGAAACATGGCCATCTAACACATACAAGCTGCGGTAGGTCAGTAGGCGCCATGGACAAATGGTAGAATTATTGGCTCAGGTTGACTTATTATTATTATTATTATTATTATTATTATTATTATTATTATTATTATTATATTCAACTAACAAAAATCAACAATAGCACCATCTTTAAAATGGTAGCAGCATCTGCTGAACACAAAAAAAGAAGCGCGGGGCTACTAGCCTCACCCTTAAAATTACTTGTTGAGAAAATAGAGGGCTGTGTTGTTTTCTTTCCAAATATGAAAAATACGCCTGTAAACTGGCCTGAATGTAGGAGACAGTGTACTGCAAGGGAAAAACGGTATAGCAAGATAACCTATTACGTTTACACAATTTGTGCCAACCTAAAAAGTTGTCAAAATGACTGACTGACTGACAGCTTCACTGTTCTCGACCTATGAACTGCTCCCAAAGGTTTTTAATTCCCTGTTACTTCCTCTCATTTCGTCCCTGGGCTCAGGTAGGCACTGAGCATCAATGGCTTGGCCACAGCAGCGGAAATTAGTCATAAATAAATTAAGCATCTGAAAGAGAAAACACTTCTCTATTCCTTTGTACATCGCAACATTTACCAGATTTTCTGTCTATCGCCAAATTATTTCGACGAAAAGGGGAAACATCACTAAGTTCCAAGGTGAAAAGAGGAACTGAGAAAATATGGGTAGAGGAGGACCCAATTCAAGCTATACAGTATGTCATATGTTGGAAAAAGCATCAAAATATAGTCGGGACTAGAAAGAAACTAATTCCTTGTTAGTCAAACAGGAGTTGCACCCCTACATCCACAGTATCTACCTATCTGCATGCATATATATATATATATATATATATATATATATATATATATATATATATATATATATATATATATATATATATATATATATATATATATAGAGAGAGAGAGAGAGAGAGAGAGAGAGAGAGAGAGAGAGAGAGAGAGAGAGAGAGAGAGAGAGAGAGATACTGTGGATGTAGGGGTGCAACTCCTGTTTGACTAACAAGGAATTAGTTTATATATATATATATATATATATATATATATATATATATATATATATATATATATATATATATATATACCTAGAGAAACAGGAAGGAAAAAATGAAGAACATCCTGAGTGCTTTTGTGTCATTTCACAACATTTTCTAGGTACATCCTGTGGCTTCAGCTAAATTTGCTGCCACATGCTTTCAAGTGTAAAAGCCGAATTTCCAAAATAAATACTCGAGAAAATAAAGTCATGATCGTAACAATATTTCACTTCCAGAAGAGACTGTGAGTGTCTTGCGTGTAATGCATAGGTATTGATACCACCCAGCGCTCGTATATAGAAGAGATAACCGCAGAGATTTATAACACCTCTCATGTTAGCGTTGCTTATACGAATATAGAAAGTATTTCGAGATAAATGCTTCCCCGGGTTTCCGAGAGTTTGAGGTGCAGTA
The DNA here is from genome assembly GCF_040412425.1 of Macrobrachium rosenbergii. Lineage (NCBI taxonomy): Eukaryota > Metazoa > Arthropoda > Malacostraca > Decapoda > Palaemonidae > Macrobrachium > Macrobrachium rosenbergii. Next base: position 68,779,647 of record NC_089741.1, read on the forward strand.
TCAATAACGTAATGTCATCTGTTTAATAGGACTTGCAAAATATAATTCTCTCTCTCTCTCTCTCTCTCTCTCTCTTTCTCTCTCTCTCTCTCTCTCTCTCACACACACACACACACACACACACACAGCAATTTTTCCACCGAAGTGAATAACATATTATAAAATGTATTCACATCGCTTTCCTTTGGGTCGTATTTTAGCGGATGGAGTACGGCCACCGTCACCAAAATTTTTCTCTAAATAAATTTAATACATATTGATGCTTCTGCTCTTAAAACATTACATAATAAAAGAATGGTTAAGATGCTAATGAGACTCTCGTAAGGTGATCAATATGTGTTTTTTATATCAACTTTTTTTTATAAAATAAGATATTCACGAATGTGAAGTACACAGGAGTACCGGTTTACTGAGTAGTCAGAATTTAATGCGATGGCATTTTATAGATTAGTGGTTCGTAGTAAAGCTTCAGCCTTCCTTTTTCTTATTTGGAAAGTCCGCCACAGATATTATTGAAAATCCATTATACAAATTCATCGATAAGTATAAAACAGCTTACAGGATCAAATACGTTTCATACTATTTATTATAGAATTTAAAAGCAACTACCATAATCTAGTACACATTTCATGGAGTGGGGATTCCTGAAAGGTGAAAAAGATTCTTAGCGATTTTGAATAACCAGGAGTAAAAAGGATAAACTTCATACATGATTAGATACTTAAATTCTAAAGTGGGAAAATAAATTGTAGTTTTTGATGCGTATTTGGTGCGGGAAGAAACAACATTTATTTGGATTCATTAAACATTATTTTGATTATTTAATTCAGTCTTTCGGAGGACTGAATTGTCATCACTGGGATGCGATCAGTGTCTGTGCCTCATGAATCTCTTGCAAGACACTTTGTACCTATAACTTTGAATAATATTTCATATCAGTGAAATGGAAACAATATGCACCGTCAGTAACCTCACGCTTTGTTTACAAATACCAGAAATATGCCTGTACCGTCTGAAATAATCAACAAGTAAAAAATTCACCCAAGTTTCTTCGACGCAATCAAGTTTTCTGTACAGCGCATAATGCTGTATGAAACTTTCAGCCGTGGCCTATGAAACTCAGCCATGGTGCGGTGGTGGCCTGCGTTGTCGGTACCCATAGCTGGGTAAGAAGCACGATTATGGCTAACTTTAACCTTCAATAAAATAAAACTACTAAGGCTAGAAGGCTGCGATTTGGTATGTTTGATGATTGGAGGGTGGATGATCAACATACCAATTTGCAGCCCTCTAGCCTCAGTAGTTTTTAAGATCTGAGGGCGGACAGAAAAGTGCCGACGAACAGACAAAGCCATCTCAGTAGTTTTCTTTGACAGAAAACTAAAAGGTGTAAATATATCAGAACTTCTCCATGACGAAAATGAAGATAAATTACTCACCTTTCACAGTGAGAACCCAGAGAAAAGGCAGAAAGGGAATAAAGGTATGGTAATGAATGGCACACGCACACACACACACGCAGGAGGTAAGAAAAGAGGCGTGTGAAGTACGATCGAGGTGATATCAAGGTCGCAGATCACATCTCTCTCATCTTTATTCATAGTGAGAATATTTACCTGTAAGTTTAATCTCTCGTCATTTATGCACAGAATTACGATCTCAATGTAAAAAATTAATGTTTTTCACACACACTGAAAGACTTTTACACTTAATATCATATGTATTGACTATTAAAGTACCTTCTACACTAAAACATATTTTTACTTGATATTGATAATTTAGAACGTTTAAGTATCTGAATAGCTACATATACATTATATTGATTTAGTGATTTTTTCCTAAAAGAAATCACTAAATCAATTTACATGTAGTCATCCAAATACATAAAAGATTTCAACTATCAATATCAAATAAAAATATGTTTTAGTGTAAAAGGTACTTTGATAACATACACGAATGGAAAAAGTACAATATTCATTACATATGACATTTAAAAATTTAAAAGTCTTCCCCTGGGTGATAAGGTCACAGACTTGTATAAATGAAAAAAACTCAACTTTTGTATCTGTTTTCTTTTGTATTGTTTTCCAGATATAAGGAAATATAAAAGATTTGTTTGTTCTTTATATTTATTGAAGTCAAGTATCTATCTGATATATATATATATATATATATATATATATATATATATATATATATATATATATATATATATATATATATATATATATATATATATATATAAAAATGTCTAGAAAAAAAGTCTTCAAGAGAGGAGGGGAGAGGCTGGAATCAATATCTCTTTCAGAGGAGACAACGAATGTCTTCCACATGAAAGAAACGACCTCCCCAGCTCTCCCTAACTCTTGCTATCTCAATGAATAAATTTCATCTTGTGATTTTGAAACTGATATTCCTTTATGTCTTTGCCATTCGTTTCCTTTGTATACAATATTAGATCGAAAAAAAGAATTATATACACTATATATATATATATATATATATATATATATATATATATATATATATATATATATATATATATATATATATATATATATATATATATATATATATATATATATATATATATATATATATATATATATATATATATATATATATATATATATATATATATATATATATAGACTGTAGTTACTTATCAAATTATTTCTTTGGTTTCTCTTTAACGTAAGTTAAATTTTCATTTTTACATGTGTCACGAGAAACTGCTTGTTGGTTCTTTTCGCTCCTCCCAAGGACTTTGTATTCATTGTTATATAGTTATATTTATCCGCTTGTCTCTTTTTTTTATATTTCAACGAGCGGAGCATCGTCTTCAGTAACTGCCTCTTTCGCCCGATGGTTTTTCGCTGCTTTTCCCGTCGCCCTTACTTGATGTGGGGGAGTTTTCCATCAGGCAAGGAGTGATCGTTATGGTTCATCAAAGGGAGGTTCAGCATCCTATATTTCCTCTACACTATTCGTCATTTTTTGTCTGTAACACTGCTTTCTGGCCAAGGCCAGGACTTTTAGACGCTCGCTGTTTTTCAATGCTAGGCTGCTGTTGGTTGAGAGGGTGTGCCTTGCGCCCTCTTGTGCGAGCTTGTCTGTGGGTTTGCTTTTGCCCACCTGTTAGCAAGGCCCATCCCTTGCATTGACGAGTGCACTGCTGTATCCTCCGGGAATCGTCAGGAGGCCTCCTGAGGCCGGAAAAGGGTGAGCATCCCTTTTTGCCCATATTTGTTTTCCTCTATGTGAGTGGACTCCCCATAGGAGCATTGCTTCAAAGCATCAAGCAGAAGCTCCCGTAGGAGCCTTTTTAGACAGTTTTCCCCGGCTGAAGCAGTTTCAGAGTATTTTCACCATTTTTGGTGAACGTTTATTGATTTTATGAATTAATGTGTATCTCGTTTGTTTTGTGAATTTTTAGTGTTAAGGAAAAAGTCAGTTATTAGTGTTAAGTAAGCAGAAGCTCCCGTAGGAGCCTTTTTAGACAGTTTTCCCCTGCTGAAGCAGTTTCAGAGTATTTTCACCATTTTTGGTGAACGTTTATTGATTTTATGAATTAATGTGTATCTCGTTTGTTTTGTGAATTTTTAGTGTTAAGGAAAAAGTCAGTTATTAGTGTTAAGTATCTTTGCTGTGTCTCCGCCTATCGTGTACATGTGAGTGAGTGTTGATTTCATTCTACTACTGTGGCATTTCTCTCTTACTCTTCAGTATAATAGTTAGGAAGGAGGTTGAAGTATGTGTGAGGGTATTGTATATGATTGTATGTTTTTTTTTTTTTTCTAGTTCTTCAAGCCGGTTTTTGAGGATGTTTCTTTTATGAAGTTTTTTTTGTTAATAAATAAGTGTTAAATTTAGGCATCTGGTCTTTTTTGTCACTCTCTTTTTGTGTTTATTATCTAAAGCCTGGAGTGTGGTAAATCTTTGTCTGGACTGGCAATTGATTTATTGAACAGAGGATCTGGTTTTTAAAAAAAATAATTTGTTGCTCTCGTTGAAGAGTTCATAACAAATTTTGGCGACTGTGACAGGATCCTCTTGCTCAGCAACATATGCTTTGGGTAAGAGACTCTCGGAGAGGTGTAAGAGCCATTGAAGTGATTAAAGTTGATAGGAGCAGATCCCCAGTTTTGAAACTAATCAAAATGCATTATTTTGAGGATGAGGGAGAGGCTTCTGTAGTCAGGTTTTCAGCTGATCCTAACTGGGAGAGGAACTTTTTTGAGCTCAGAAGAGATGTGTTGTACATTATATCGGAGTTCCTGAATTTAAGTTTGGCCACAGAGGTAAAGAAAGGACATCTTTTGTTCCAGGTGATTAGGGCTGCTAAGGAGTATAAAGAAAAGGGAAAGGAACTAGAAAAGGTAGGTGTAGCTGACAGCTTGGAAGAAGGGTTAAATATGGGGGATAATATTAATGAGGTCTCTGGTAATAAGGACGTTCAATTAGAACTGCTACGAGAAAAACCTCGTATTCTTGAATTAGATTTGAAAGCTTTACAGCTCCAGGCCGATGAACAGGTTAAAAAAACGTGTCCATGAAATCGAGGTGTTGAATTTGCAAATTACCCTTAAGCAAGGTAGTAACAGTATTCAGCCTAATATGTCTTGGGATGAGGGCAAATTCAATATGTTTACGGCTTTGAAAGTCGTGCCTCAATTTTTTTAGGAAGATGTCAATAAGTTTTTTTTTTTTTTGTCGCTTTTGAACGGTTAGCAAAAATTTAAGCAGTCACCCAGAAGGAAGGTCTTTGAGAGTCATAGGACTCTCAAAGGAATGATGATAGAATAATAATAACATTAATAATGATAGAGGTAATGGTAATAATAATAAATGTAGTGTGAAATCACAGAGTTTTGTGAATAGCCTATGTCCCAATAATGGTGATGGGAGCTGCTGAAAATAGAATTCCCAGTCTAGTAGGTTAAGGTGTTTTTATTGTAGCAGGCCGGGGCATTTAAAGGCGAATTGTTTCCTTTGGAAAAGGCAGTTGGAAAATAATCAAAATCTTATAGGAGTACTTACTGAGAATAAACAAATTCAGATAGTAGTAAATGAAAGAGATAAGTGACTAAAATTTCAGAAATATATTTAGAACGGGACAGTATATTCCGATTGTGACAAGTGTTTTTCACGGAGAGTTAAAATCTTGAGGGCTACTGGCGCCGCACAATCATTCATTTTGAAAATGGCGGTTCCCAAAAGATGTAAATTTGCTAATAATGAGTTTGTTGTGTTAGGGGTTTTTCCTAACTCTGTTTCCTCTCACCCTCTAGAAAACATTTATGTTCAATCGAAGTATTTTTCTGGGATGGCTAAACTCACGGTAGTTAGCAGTTTCACAGTCCCTGGTACTCACCTGTTGTTAGGAAATGATCTGGCCTCTGATAATGAAAATTTCTTATTACCCTTTTGACAATTGCGCCCGAAGTGGGTGTATCGTGTGAGCCTGTTTCGGTTGTGACCCGTTCAAAGTCACGAGACGTTGACCTTGAAGACGCCAATCTTGATTTAGAAGTAGTTGATAGACAGGTGACCGACTGTATGACCTTTAGCAGCAGCAGCAGCAGCAGCAGCAGTAGTAGTAATAATAGTAGTAGTAGTGTTAGTGATGAAAATAATAATTTTGAAATTATTGATTGGGACGTGAAAACGTTCAAAAAGGAACACAGTAAAGAGTTTACTGAGTATAACCTTGGTATTCCCGAGGATTTGACGAAACCTTTAATCGTCAAGGAGGGAGGTTTGATCTACCGTTTTAGCAGGTCGGCAGATGCACCTGCGGAACAGATAGAGGTCAGGAGACTTTTATTCTTCGTTCACGAAAATAATTTATCTGATCATTTTGGTGTAAGAAAGACTTTTCAAAGATTAGCTGAATCTTTTTATAGGCCATGGATGTGCAAGGATGTCAAGAGTTATGTGTTATCATGTAGAGTTTGTTAGCTTGTTGGAAAACCCAATCAGAAGGTACTGAAAACTCCTCTTATTCCCATCCTGGCAGTCGGAGAGCCACTCAGGGAGGTGATCATAGACGTAGTGGGCCTTTTGCCGTGGACGCACGGGGGAATGAGTACATTTTGACTATCATAGATAGGATGTACTGCTTCCCTGAGGCCCTCCCGCTGAGGAGTATTTGGTTTGAGAAAGTTGTTGATTGTCTGATTGGATTTTTCACAAGGTTTGGTTTTCCAAAATTAGTACAAAGTGACTGTGGAACAAACTTTACCAGTAAATATTTCTTCACCTTATCATCCAGAAAGTCAGGGTAGGTAGAGAGATTTCATCAGACTCTCAAATCAATGTGAAAGAAATTCTGCTTTGAGACAGGTAATGACGGATAAGGAGTTGCCGTATGCATTGTTCTCTATATGGTCAATTCCTAATAAGTCTGTTGGTTTTTCTCCATTTCAGTTGATTTTGGCCATTGTGTCAGGGGGTCCCAGGATGTGGTAAGGGAACATTGGGAGGGGGATAGTCCTGATGTTAATGTTTTAGATTATGTCTCCACTTTACAGGAAAAATTGCATCGAATGCGATCTTTTGCTCAGGAACACCCGGCAAAAGCCCAAGCGTCCACTAAGTATAGGTATAATGTAGGCACTCATGTAAGGAATTTTGATTTTGGTGACGAAGTGCTGGTGTTGCTTCCCATACCTGACAATCCTTTGAAAGCCCAATTTTCAGGTCCGTGGAAGATACTTAAAAAGATAAATGACGTAAATTACCTAACTGAAACACAGGGATAAGAGGAGGAAATCCCAAATTTGTCATATAAATATGATTAAGCCATATATTAGTAAGGATGATAATATGAATGTTGAACCAGGAGGTGTTGTAGATGTAGGAGTAGAATCTTTTTTGAGTGACAAATTGTTGGTAAGTCCAAATGGGTTGAGTAATAACTCTGATATTTTAAATGACCTAATTATTAAATTTCAGCACCTAGACTTTGGTAAAGCCAAATCTTTAATTAATCTAATCAATGAGCATAAAGTTCTTTTTCAGGACACACCAGGTAGGACAAATATCCTACAACATGATGTAGATGTTGGGGAGGCTTAGCCTATTAAACACTGTCCCTATAGGCTGAACCTCCTCAAAGAGAGATAGTCAAGGAGGAGGTAAATTACATACTTAACCATGATCTCATTGAGCCAAGCTGTAACGCTTGGAGCTCGCCTGTGGTCTTGGTTAAGAAGGAAGGCAGAGAGCACCGCCTCTGCTTTGGCTATCAAAAGGTGACCGCTGTCACTAAAACAGACTCCTTCACTTTGCATTGACCGGGTAGGGTCTGCCAGGTATATTAGTAAGTTCGATTTACTAAAAGGTTGTTGGCAGGTAGGTCTTACATCCAGGGCAAAGAAAATCTCAGCCTTTGTCACAAATGACGGTTTGTTTGAACGTAATGTCATGATGTTTGGGATGAAGAATGCAGCCACCACCTTTCAGAGGCTGATAACTTTATAACTAGTCATTTGGAAGGATGTGATGTTTACATTGATGATTTAGTGGTCCACAGTGATGACTGGGAGACATACCTAAAACGAATTAAGGCTTTGTTTGAGGTACTGCAGAAGGCTGCGCTTGTAATTAATCTAAGAAAGAGCGATTTTGCTCAGGCAAAAGTGATTTATCTTGGGCATGAAATTGACCTGAGTAAAGTCGCTCCGAAACAAGCAAATGTTGAAGCGATTACAACTATCCCAGCACCTCAGAATAAGAGGGATGTGAGATGGTTCTTAGGAATGGTAGGCTATTATTGTAAATTTATGAAGAATTTTTCTAACCTTGCTAGTCCCCTGACTGAATCATTAAAGAAAACTGAAATTTGTGTGGAATGGCAAGTGTCAGAAAACATTTGAAAGTTTGAAATCTACATTGATAACTTTTCCTTTATTACGTTCACCTGATTTCTCTCTCTCCCCACAGGAATAGGTGCCGTCCTGCTTCAAGAGGACTGCAAAGGATCCATGCACCCCATCGCGTTCTTCTCAAAGAAACTGTTACCTGCGGAGAGCAGATACTCGACTATTGAGAAGGAAGCCTTGTGCTTGGTCAAGGCCATCATTCATTGTGATGTACCGGGTCTTTCAAAATTAGAGCACCCCCCCCTCCACAGAACAAATGGAAAGTTATGAAGTTTTCTGCTATAGCCTATCTCTAAGTACATTATTTTAAGTTTCTATTAAGCTATTTTTCATTTTACATTTCTTGTATTTTCAGACAGAGTGACGGAGTTAGATGCAGCCATGGCTAACGACTCGGAGGAAATCAGATGGATTGACCGAATCTGGGCTATAACCTTCAGAGAGGCCAGGGATGCTAGCGCATCCTTCATTTCACATTCCTGGATAGCCAAATACATTAAAAGAGATGAATCTTTTGTTAAAAGAAACTGGAACAAAAATCCATATGACTGTCATCGCAAAAAGAGTGAGAATCTTGGAAGGCCTGAATTCCTTTCTCAGAAGTCAAAAGACATCATAGCTGAGGCAGTGGGTAGACCAAGAAAATCTTTACGTAAATTGGCACTTGAACTAGAAACAAAAAGGGGAAAGAAGAGAAATTATAGTGCTATATATCGCGACTTGAAAAAATCTGGTATCAAGCCATTTTATGTTATCAGCAAGCCCAGCATCACTCAGCAACAGAGAGAAGACCATGCATGGTTTTGTGGTTCATTTCCTAAAGATTGGGATGAAGCTGACTTTCTCCATGTTGCCGCATCGGATGAATTCTTCGTTTACACAGTCAGGAAGCCAAATCATAAAAATGACATCATTTGGGCTGCAAAGTTGGATGATATCAGCGATGGTGTGCACTATTGCCAAGTTCTGAAAATTCCTAATTGTTTGGGAAATTTTCTCTGTTTCACAGCCAAATGGTTAATGTGGATCATCAAATAAAAATGACAGTCATGGAATGGCGAATACTTCAGAGAAACTGTGCTTACTGGTGGAGTATTTCTTTTCTTCAAAGATCCTGAAAATGTGTTATCTGTTGAAGAAGTCACATTTTTTGCATGATAAGGCACCTTGTTTCAAGGCTCTTCAGACACAGGAGCTGCTTCAAAACAGTGGTACCGAATTCTTCTCGTCAAGTGAATTTCCAGGTAGCTCCCCTGACCTTAATGTGTGTGAAAACATTGGTAGTATCTTAAAGGATCATGTTGAAGTGTGCACAGAGAACTATGATGGTATACCAAGCCTCGACGACCAGCGAAGAGAGGTGACCGAAGTGCTCAGGGAAATGGAGTTTGAGTCTCAGCTTTTTTGCGATTTGCTGAAATCATACCCCTCAAGAATGTAGGCTATGGTACAGGAAGATGGAGGCCACACAAAATATTAAATACTCAGAGAGAAACTTAAATAAATACCTGTTCTGAATTACTTTTGCTTTTGTCCATATCAATTTTAGTTTATGCTGCAGAGGGGGGGCCCTCTAATTTCGAAGCACCTTGTATATATATGTATATGTATATGTATATATATATATATATATATATATATATATATATATATATATATATATATGTGTGTGTGTGTGTGTGTGTGTGTGTGTGTGTGTGTGTGTGTGTGTGTGTGTGTTTGTATGAATGTAAATCAGTTACAGTTCCCATAGGGTGTAAGTGATCCCGAAAGCATGGAAAATTCGATATTAAACAATATTTGCTGCTCAATATTTCCTAATATTAAATAGTCACGCATTGTAAAAGTGAGAAATATTCATAATTAGCCAAGTGGTTAAAAAAGGATTAAGATGCTGTCATGGTGGAGAGAGTTTGACATCTAAGTGTAGATCCTGAATTCGTCCTGCATACGCACAGCAGAATCGAGATCAACTTATATCTCTTTTGATAGCCGGGTGGTCAAAGTCACTGTTTATTATTATTTCCAAACTAGGAAACGGTTCGAGTCCTACCGGGGACGATGCATTTAGCAGTTATCATTCCCCTTGGTTGTACGTTGTTCCCAAGGTATAATGATTTGGATAACAAACTATATTTTTCAGTTGATATTTGTGGACAAAAAACGGCAAATTTTCGGATTATAAGATCTATTTTGTAAGTATAATTGATATGTAAACCAATGAAAGATGAAAAGAATAGATGAGATATAGTAAAAAAAAAAATACAATAAAAGCAGAAAGAAGTGAAAACGGAAGAAAGCTCACTTGCAGGAAGCAAATAAGTTACCCAAAGACATTCAAAAAAAAAGAAAAAAAAAAATGCGTTATATATGATGACAGAGACAAGGTACGCGGAAAAGGGAAGTAAAACAAAGGAAGAGGAGACAGTGTTAATCACGGAAAATGCCATCACTTATTGACCATTCGAACTCATTTCCTCTCTGGTAATGCTTTGTTGGAACTCCGGGTATTCCTTCATGCAGTGAATTCAAATAGTGATGGACTTGTTCTATAAATTGTTTAGTTCTCGATTTCTATTAAAAAATCGAGGTTAAGTATATAAGAACCAATCTTTTACTTGCGGATAAAGGCACACACACTTATTTATACATAAATATAAATCAGTATAACCGATCCGCATTTCCTTAGTAACGAAGTATATCTAGAAGGCGTTAGGTTTACGGTTTTCAGCAAGCATTGCGAGAAGAAAGGCTTCCTGGAATCAGGAGCAGTGTGTCCATCGAATCCATCTTTTCAATGATGTTTACACATATTCTTCCATATGTTTATAGGACATAACGAAAACTAAAAATTCAAGGAAAACTTTTAATAATACTGACATATAGTTACGATGTACT
>NC_089741.1:68795430-68825430 GCF_040412425.1 Macrobrachium rosenbergii
AAATCACTTATCCTGGCTATAAGGGTGAATTAATGTCATTTGATGAAAGGATTTATTTTCCTAAAAATTTTGGAACGCTTTGCGTTTGTATATATACTCGTATATATACACACACACACACACACATACACACACACACACACACACACACATATATATATATATATATATATATATATATATATATATATATATATATATATATATATATATATATATATATATATGTGTGTGTGTGTGTGTGTGTGTGTGTGTGTATGTATGTATATATATATATGTATATGTATATATATATATATATATATATATATATATATATATATATATATATATATATATATATATATATATATATATATATATATATATATATATATATATATATATATATATATATATATATATATATATATATATATATATATATATATATATATATATATATATATATATATATATATATATATATATATATATATATATATATATATATATATATATATATATATATATATATATATATATATATATATATATATACATATATATATATATATATATATATATATATATATATATATATATATATATATATATATATATATATATATATATATATATATATATATATAGCAATTTAGTGCAGGAGAAGGATACTTCTTTATTCCTTAGTAAGTGCTTCATTAATTTATCAAATCCAGAATTCTCTTGCATATGTGAACATGCAAAGAAATGTAAATTCTATATTAGCTGGAAAAATTTTAAAATCCTAACGACCAACATTTAGCAACTTTAGAATTACTTTTTATTAAACACCTTGTCCCCCAACTAAATACTCAGACCACCTCAGCACCTCTATACCACTCGTGAGTTTAAGTCGATGCTGAACCACTTGGCAAACACTTCCTTTCTACTGTACTTATAATTTTATGTTTTATATAGAAAAAAACTTTTTGCTATGTTTTATTCCAAGTCTGTTTTTTAATGTGCTACTTTTATTATGTAGCTTTGAAAATGGGACTAAAAGTTTTGAAACGTCAGCAGCTGAATAAAGTACTTAGAAAAGAATGAAGAAGTGTCCTCCTCGCACCGAATTGCTGTTTGCTGAATTGATAGAACCCTCCTCAGCTTCGATATATATATATATATATATATTGTATGTATATATATATATATATATATATATATATATATATATATATATATATATATATATATATATATATATATATATATATATATATATATATATATATATCTCTCTCTCTCTCTCTCTCTCTCTCTCTCTCTCTCTCTCTCTCTCTCTCTCTCTCTCTCTCTCTATATATATATATATATATATATATAAGTTCTCTACACGAAAAATTTGCTTAAATTAAATTTATCATTGTTTTTATCATCCTCGTGACAATATTCTCAAGCTTTTCATGTCTTACATAGTTTCAACGATAATTTTAACCTATTTTGGCGCCAAGTTAAAAACGTGGAAGGCTATTGAGATTAGATAGTCACTACACCAATAATGCGCGATAATATTTTAGTAGATCTGTCTAGAAATAGTTTTCCTATAGTTTTCTAAGCACTTTGCAAACTTCATTGAAAGTACAGGAGGGGAAAGTATTCACTGTATCAACGTCTTATTGCAATTGTAGTTACCTTGAAAGACTATAAGAAGTCACTTGCAATACAACCATAGAAATAGGATTTATCCCGATCCAAACTCTTCATTCCCCCACTTTATTGTCCTTTGTAGTCTTCCCCGCTTCCAAGTTGCTTCTTCTTTCATTTTAATTTACGTTAAGTATACCTTAGTTTTACCAGACCACTGAGCTGATTAACAGCTCTCCTAGGGCAGGCCCGGAGGATTAGACTTATTTTACGTGACTAAGAACCAATTGGTTACTTAGCAACGGGACCTACAGCTTATTGTGGAATCCGAACCACATTATAGCGAGAAATGAATTTCTATCACCAGAAATAAATTCCTCTAACTCTTCATCAGCCGGCCGGGGGAATTGAACTCCGGCCCATCGAGTGACAGTCTGAAGCTCAACCGACTCAGCCAACGTAGGGCTTTTTAATTTACGTTATCTTACGCTCTTGCATCTCGATAGACATTACATTTTTTTCCTTGGCTGATGCTTATGACCCCCTGGTTCACCAAATTATAAAATTATTCTATTTTTGTAAACCTGCGTATTAAACGTCAAATTGATTTTCGCTACTTAGATTTTATCAACGTATTTTGGGCTTCAAGTTAAAAACCATCAGCGCTTGTCCCGGGTCTAAGAGTCTAAATGGATCCAATGGTCGTCAATCAAGCCTTTAGATTTTTCCTTTTTTATAGTAAAACTGAGAAAAAAATATCTGGCCTAGTTACATTCACATCACGCAAAAAATAACATTGTGTTAGTTTGATATGACTGGAAAAATTGCTTCAATAGAGTAATGAAATTCAGCTAAGCATTCCGTTCGGGCTTGACAAACAAACACTGTGCTTATAATTTCTCAGATATGACTTTATTGAGAGGCCAATCCTTTCCCGTGTGTCTAATTAAGTATTGTTGGTACATGCAAGATATCGTGGCTCATTTATAATAAGAGAAAGACATGGCCCATGTTCCACATTCATTTATTGCTTTATACTGAATATTTTATTCTTGTTCTTATACCATTAATATACTTCCCTTCATAATATTAATGTTCCCACGTTTATGTAGAACCTATGCCTCCTTTAATGATACGTATTATGGTAATAATGCTATTTTTGCAATACTGTTGCCCATTAGCCAGAAATCCGGAGTGATATTCGGCTTTGAAAGCATATGTTGACTCTACATCGCAGCAGCCCTTGTTGTAATCTTGTTCAAATGAAGCCGCACCAATTGACAGTTAGATTTAGAGCATATCAGCAGATGTTGTGGTGGTAATGATCCACGTATTTGAAGCTAATCCCGGTTTAATTCGCATGTAGATGTAATGTACCAGATATTCTTTCAGTTAGGCAACAACAACCTTAAATATTTGGAGGTGGTGAGGCCTTCTTTTTTTGCTTTAGGCTACCCATCCCTTTTTCCATTTTGTTCAATGTAGAAAGGTTGTAGGGAGAAAACGATTAGAGATGGATGACCCACTGCAATCTTGGAAAAGATAACCAACCTGGCCAAGTTCCTAGAGAACGTGTATTTGACTCTGTTTTCCATACCGTTGGTAAAGCTGACATTAGTGAAAGAAATTTCAAATGGAGCTGATTTGCTAGAGAAGGCACCAGTCAGCATGGATTCAACTTATACTGTACTAATAATACAGAATTTGAGGTATCAGTTAATGTTAGATCCTCTTAATATAAGATTTGTGAGAGAGCGAGATGAAAGATATATGCCTCTCTATAGGTAAGGTCGTCTTAACTTTCGAGGGATTAGGTTAATAGGTCATGGAGGACATCCACGACACCCTCCACGTAACGAGGTAATAGTTTGTTCATTCCCAAATTTCCCACCTATTCTTGAAGCTACAGATAATGTCAGTGAGTTCACACAGTTATTCATGGTAAGTAATACACTGCACTAAACTGAACGATCCCTTAGTTTAAGCCCATTTTAGATTTGCAATACACTTCACAGTGCCTATGGTGTGATGAGGAAGTGACGATGGTACTGGTGATAACTTTTGTGAAGTGATTGCTGAAGCCAAAGATGCTGATGGACTTCTGTTGTGCGTCGGAGGTTTTGACATGGGTCTTTAGGATGTGCTTCAGAGCCCTCTTAAGGAACTCCAGAAACGCGTACACACACACACACATATACACATACATACATACATACATACATATATATATATATATATATATATATATATATATATATATATATATATATATATATATATATATATATATATATATATATATATATACACATCCTCAAGGAACAAGGGAAACGAAGACCTCCATTCTTACAAATTTATTGCCGACGTTTCATGATACATGTCACATTTTCAAGGCTAAAAAGAAAATAATTTGCACTACAGATAGAATCACGGTATTAAAAGAATTAAAAAAAATAAATATTTAAAGTAAAAAAAAATGGCAATGCAGCTTTAAAATTAGGTACATAAATAAACATAAAAAAGGGATCCCAAAAGATATAGGTCAAGGGAACTAAGGCACAGACTCACCAAGTGAAATGAAAGAATAATACTGACAGAATACAGATAATAAACATAAAGAAAAACTAAGCAACAAATAACTGAGCAGACGACAATTGACTATTTAACGAGGGAACAGTTCTCTTTATGATAATAGACTCTAGGATAGTTAAATCGTGATGGTTGGAGACCCGCCCGACTATCGTAAAATCTACATCTCTGATGTTTGTTTTGTACCGTACAGCATGGTTTCTGATGTTAGAGGCCTCTGGATTTGATAGCGTGCATCCTGTACGGTAGCTTAAACCTCTATGACAGTCAATTCGTGCCCTCAAAAGCCTCCTCGTGCATCCCACGTATGTTCCGCGATTTTTCCTGTGAATGCTGGTTTGAAACCCATTATTTTCCCTGGTGATGCGTAAGTCAAGAAATGATAAAGAGTTACGAGTCTCTTTCTCAACTGTAAACCTAATATTGGGATGATGGGCATTAATGAATTCTAAAAAGGAATCTGCATTAAAATCGCGTTTAAACAGGGCAAAGGTGTCGTCCACATATCTTTTATAAAAAGGGAGGAAACTAAGGGGACAATTGTCAAATACTGTCTCCTCCAGGGAGTTCATAAAAATATTGGCGAAGGTAGGACCTAAAGGGCTTCCCATTGCCATCCCCTCCACCTGTCTGAAACAAGAATCATTAAAAATAAAGACCATGCCCCGCACGGCCAATTATAAATAATAGGAAAATAATGGGTTTCAAACCAGCATTCACAGGAAAAATACTTTTACAGGTTTGGGCACCAATTTTTATAGCTCATGTAATTTCAATTTTAAGTTGAATTCTCTCTCTACCCTCCTCCACAGGGCGTATTCTCTGACTTCCAGCTTGATAGCCTTTCATAAAGAAGTAGAGTTCTTGGCTAATTTTTTTCGCAACAATTGTTTTCCATCCCACTATTTCCATCGAGTACTTAATAAGCTCTCAACCGCAAAAATGAAACACCCTATTCCCACATATACCGTTCCCAAATTATGTATATATGCTAAGTTCCCTTTCCTTCATGACAAAGGTTTTAAAAAGAAATGTATGAATTTAATTCATCATGAATTACCAGCTGTAAATCTGAAGTTGATTCCACGAAATCCTCTAAATATCCGTTCTTTTTTCAGAGTGAAGGACAGACTGAGCCCTTCCTTGACATCCAACATTATCTATAAATATACCTGTCCCAGATGCAGTCTGGGAACCTACGTTGCATGTACTAGGAGGCTTCTCAAGGTCCGTTTCTGCTCCCACCAAGGTGTCAGCTTCAGGACGGGTTGCACATTGTCCAATCCCGAAATATCCAATGTACGGAACCATTCCAAGATTTGTGGTACCCGCTTGGATATAAGTGATTTTAAAATTATTGGATCTGCCCGTAAGGACGACGAGTTGATGGTGTTGGAGTAGCTTTTTATAAAAACTAATTTACCAACACTAAACACCCAATCGTCGTCCACACAACTGTTTATAGCATAAGTGCCTGTTTGTTTACTCTCCACGTTCGTTATAGGCTTCTGTCGTTTGTTTATTTTCTCCCTGTCTTTTTAGTCACTTTTAGCTCTTGCCTTGGTAGGTGTTCCTTTCAGGTTCGTGTTTTAATTTTTTGTATTTGTAAATGTTTTAATTTTTTTTTTTTTTAAGAAGTTTTTCCCATTGTATAAGTGACATTTTAAGTATTTATTGTCTGTAATTTTCCAACCTTGAAGATGCATCATGTGATGTGAAACGTTGGCAGAATAAACTTGTTCTTGTAAGAGACATGCATGCCTTTACCTCTTCAATCTGATATATATATATATATATATATATATATATATATATATATATATATATATATATATATATATATATATATATATATATATATATATATATATATATACACACACATATATATACATATATATACATACATACATACTATTATATATATATATATATATATATATATATATATATATATATATATATATATATATATATATATATATATATATATATATATATATATATTTATATGTATATGTGTATATATAATTACTGAAAGGACCTCATCCAAACTGGATGGTATCTAATGGGGTATTTATTCAGATACCATCCAGTTTGAATGAGGTCCTTTCAGTAATTCTACTATTGCACAGAAAAATTGTGTATGTGATTAAGTTAATGCATATATATATATATATATATATATATATATATATATATGTGTGTGTGTGTGTGTGTGTGTGTGTGTGTGTGTGTGTGTACGTGTGTGTGTGTGTGTGGCAGTGTTGGAAATAGGGACTCATCTGTTTAACATTAAATTAATGTATATATGCTCTCATTTGGGGAACAGAATTGAAACTCAGGGTTTTAATTAATACATGTATTTACAGTTGTGGTTAAATAAATGAAATGGATAGATTAATGGCACATTCTATTCATAGTTATTTAAAGTCTGCAAATAACTGTAGGACTCCACATAGGACATGGCTCTTGAATTGGAAACAGTGGAATATGCAGCAACGCAAGACTGAACTCCTCTCTGCAGTCAAGAGAACAATATTCTGTTACTTCGAGTGTCAATTATCCACGACCTAATGAATTACTGTCTGTAAGGCTGAAGGCTTAAGGAGAGATTTTATTGCATGAATCACTGTTAAGGGCTTTAACACACAAGATGCAAATCACTAAAATTGCCAGACAGAAAATATAACACAATGGAATTTAGTAAAAAAATTTAGAGAAAGAAAGAAAATAGGCTGGGTGGAACCCCTCTTTCACAGACACATACCTGTTGAATTAATTTAGGCCTCTTAGCATGAAGCATGGATAACTTCCAGTCTTAGGGAATTCTTCTACTTCCGAAGGTATGGAGTAACTTGGCTGGATACCAAGGGGTACTTTGTGCCAAGGTGGGAAGGGCACCTCTCAGCTCTGGATGAAAATAAGACCACTCACTAGCAATTTCTGGGAACCTCTGGAACCCCTCTCGCCTTCTCAGCTCTTTGACCTCATCCAACCAATGTACTCTGGCTGTGGGCTAGTTTCTTCCAGTTTATGCCAGTATGTATCTGAAACAGATGAACCAGCCAGAGGAAATAGGTCAAAAACACAGGGGGAAGTCACAAAAGGCAAGAATTTATGGGATCATCTAGGAGGGGGATGAACAACGGGAACAATGCAGAATAGAATTGCCTGCAAGGCTGACTTTAAGGAGGCCTATTAACAAGGGCTCTATTCATTTTCATATTGATTAATTTAAGATGAATCAGCCATAATAAATTATATATATATATATATATATATATATATATATATATATATATATATATATATATATATATATATATATATATATATATATATATATATATATATATATATATATGAATGTCTTTTACTGTAATACCACCGTATAATATGAAGATAAAAAGGCCCATAAAACACTATTTGAACATTGCAATCATATATTTCGAGCCCATCCTTCTGTGTCTCTGTTCACTAGTGAAATATGGACAGATGAAATGTTACAAGGGTATATATACAAAGCTATGTAGATGTGGCATTAAGTCTCCGATGGTATGCAGGTGACCGTTTCCCAATAAAAAATTCCCAAGTGGTTTTTGGCCTCATTAATCCCGTTTGGCGATGCATCTGGTGGTCGTGTTTCCTGGAATACTTCCTGACAAGTTCATATTGTTGGTTTGATTGATGGTAGCAGATTCCAACATCTTTCTTTTGTATGGACAGCTACTTCTGAAAGCCAGCTCCGCCCCACTCCAATTTATGGAATGGCCTTTATAAATAAACCCCGATATGTAGGAAAATCCCCTAACTCTCCGAAGCATACTCTACTGATCTTTTGTGCTCTATTGATCTTTGCAAGAGGGTTCTACCTGTCTTCCCCACATAAATCTCATTACAATTGCTGCACGGAATCTTGTAAACTACGGCTTCTTCCCATTTTTTATTCAAGTATACGTTAGTGAACGAGCTCCCGATGGATTTGGGATAATGGAAAATAAAAGGACTGTTAGACCTGAGTTGTTTGGTGGCTTTTTGGATGTTTTCGTCATATGGAAACTTTTTTTGTTGTTAAAATCTATTTGTCTCTTGTGAGTGGGACCTCTGTAGTATATTTTATTCGCTTTGTTAATAGACCTCTTGATAATGTTTGGTGGGTAGCGCAGTTGCGTTAGGTGTTGGCGGATCGTATTGAATTCTTTATCTAGGTACCCATTTGAACATATTCTAAGCCCCCTGAGGAATAAGTTGCACCCTACCATGATCTTTACGGAGACATCGTGATAGCTTAAGAAAAATGTAGGAAACAGGGAAAGTTGGTTTCCTATATTCTGTGAAAACATATCTGTTGTGTTCTCTTATGATCAGTACATCTAGGAACGGCAATTTTCCGTCCTTTTCCCAATCTGTTTTGAATTTTATGGTCGGAACTAGCTAATATAGTCTATTAAAAATTCATTAAAGTCTCCCCAGCTATTGTCCCAGAAAGTAAGCATATCATCTGCATATCTAAGCCAGATCATATTAAGGGGTTTGATAGACGACAAAATTTCTGTTTCGAAATATTCCATGTACAAGTTTGCTAGAAGGGGTGATAGGGAACTGCCCATGCTACAGCCAAACTTTTGTTTGTTATAATTACCATTGAAAGAAAACACGTTGTTAGTTACACTGAGGTTGATAAGTTTTAGAGTTTTATCTATGCCATGAGGAAAATGGTCTTCATATAGTTGTAACGTCCTCTTTAAAACAGACAACACATCAGTGATCGGGACTAGTAAATAATGATTCGATGTCTAGGCTGAGCAGTTTGATGTTATTTGAGGGGATGTATAAAATTCTCGGCATGTTTGACGTGGGAGGAGGAGAAGGTTCCTAGAAAGGTGATAACAGGTCTGCAAGCCATTTTGATAATTTACACATGAAAAAGTCCCTGCTAGATGTAATGGGGCGCAAAGGAATCCCATCTTTATGTGTTTTCGCGAGGAAGTAAAAATAGGGGAGAGAGAGGTTGATTATCTTGAATGTCTCTAGTAACTGTATGTTCTTATTGCCCCCTTATGCTTCTGACTGGTTTGTTAAATTGGGCTGCAATTTTTGTTGTAGGATCTTTCATTAATTTATCATAGGTCTTCTCATCGTTTAGAAGTTCTTGAACTTTATTGATGCATGTCTCCTTATCTAAAAGAACTATTTTCCCGTCTTTGTCAGATTTTGTGATTATGATATCCCCTCTTTTTCTTAACCTAACCAACGCATTTTGGGATCTTTTCGGGAGCAAATTTTTTTTGTATTTTGCTCCGAGACATATAGCAAAAGGCCTTTGAGACATGTATCTTTTTTTTCGTAATTGTTTTTTTGCAAAATGTTTATCAAATGCAACTAAGAAATTAAGATTACTCTCGGCACCTGGTTTTAGAGCGAATGAAACCCCAAGATTTAAAACCGTCCTGTCTTTTGCGGTGAGGGGATGGTTAGAGAGGTTCAACACATTATTGGGTAAGCCAAGATTATTCCATACAGTGTTCCTAATCAGTCTTTTTAATTTGTTGCGCAAATTTCTGGAGTGGGTCTCGCTGTTTTCAGTAGCACCGGATAGCATAAAATATGAAAGATATCTGTACATATGGCTAGCTCACTTTTTTTTTCTCTCATCACATAGATGTCTTGGTGTGTGGCATGCATCCTGTCTTGGAGGAATGAGCGGATGGAGTCCGGAAATGGGTCTGAAGCCGATGTCCAACGCGTGAAGCCGTACATTTTGGGAGAAACTTGTTCTTGTAGGCATTCTTGTAGAAAATTTTTTCTGATTCTTCCTCTTGTGTAACCCATGAATTAGTCGTTAGTACCGTCTAAAGATGTGCTTGAAGCCTAAAATCTGACGTAAACTTTGATTTTCCTTAATGGGCAAAAATTAATGTATTTTACTGTAATGCCACAGTATAATATGAAGATGACAAGGCCCATAAAACACTATTTGAACGTCACAGCCATATATTTCGAGCCTTTCCTTCTGTACCCCTGTTCACTGGTAAAATATGGACAGATGAAATGTTACAAGGGTATATGTACAAAGCATATGTACTGTAGGTGTGGTATTAAGTCTCCGATGGCATGCAGGTGACCAGACGCATCGGGGGTTAATGAGGCCAAAAACCACTTGGGAATTGTTTATTTTCCTCCTTCTTGGGAAACGGTCACCTGCATACCATCGGAGACTTAATGTCACACCTACATATGCTTTGTAACATTTTATCTGTCCATTTTTTACCAGTGAACAGGGGCACAGAAGGAAGTGCTTGAAATATATGGTTGCTACGTTCAAATAGTGTTTACGGACCTTTTTATCTTCTTATATATATATATATATATATATATATATATATATATATATATATATATATATATATATATATATATATATATATATATATATATATATATATATATATATATATATATATATATATATATATAT
Source organism: Macrobrachium rosenbergii (assembly GCF_040412425.1). Classification (NCBI taxonomy): domain Eukaryota; kingdom Metazoa; phylum Arthropoda; class Malacostraca; order Decapoda; family Palaemonidae; genus Macrobrachium; species Macrobrachium rosenbergii. The sequence continues at coordinate 68,806,109 of NC_089741.1, forward strand.
ATATATATATATATATATATATATATATATATATATATATATATATATATATATATATATGTGTGTGTGTGTGTGTGTGTGTGTGTGTGTGTGTTTTGTATATATGAGTATAAGCATGCGTTAGTTAATCTAGAAATTCCCTTTAATAAATACGCAATGAAAAAGTTCGCCGAGATATTTTGCTAGGCATTACGGATATGGTAAAAATATACGTAAGGCAATTAGTGGTGAATAAAACAAAATGCTCTGAAGCTTTGTGAAATTCACCGATGGGCGGATATCTGGTAAATGAAAATTAGAAAGATTTTCGCTCCGCTTTCTATGGAAAGATAAAATCACTTATATACTTGAATGATGTATATTTCCAATGTTTTATATTTTACTTAGAAGAGCAGCACAATCGAAAAATATTATTGTAATTCCGCATAAATGTTTTAATAAGTAATAAACATTCAACAGTTACAGATCTTAAAATAAACTATGGCTTTTGAAGTCACATGAAAAATTGCTTAACAGAAGTTTAACATTCATAGTTTAATCTGACTGGATTATAGTAATTTGCGTAGTGGGGATATGTTATGCATAATTAAGAATGGATATTTATTGCAAAGTTACTGTATTTGAAATTAACGTAAAAGGATGACCTTATGTACATAAGAAGTGTATAGTCCAAAAAACAGATTTATCATAATACCCTCCAACAGTGATTGACGCGAAGAACTTCAAAAAGGTTTCTATGTGTGATAAATATTTTGTAAACAAAAATCTTACCCAGGTGTTAAATTTCGGTACATTATAAACAAGTAAAAAATTTGTCAGAGTTTTTTCTTCACAATTTAGTTTTCTGTACAGCGTATATTCAAGGCCACCGAAAGAAGATCTATCTTTCTGTGGTCTCGGTATAATTTGAAGTTCTTCACGTCAAGCACCGTTGGAAGATATTATTATAAACCTGTTTCTTGGACAATGAATTTCTTATGTACATAAGGTATTCATTTGCGTTCATTTCAAATACGGTAACTTTACAACGGATATCCATTCTTAATTATGCATAATACTTGCATGAAAACAAACACTCACAAACACAGACAGACAGACAGATACGCGCACACGCGCCCACACACACGCATATATATATATATATATATATATATATATATATATATATATATATATATATATATATATATATATATATATATATATATATATATATATATATATATATATATATATATATATATATATATATATATATATATATATATATATATATGTGTATATATATATATATGTGTATATATATATATATATATATATATATATATATATATATATATATATATATATATATATATATATATATATATATATATATATATATATATATATATATATATTTATATATATATATATATATATATATATATATATATATATATATATATATATATATATATATATATATATATATATATATATATATGTGTGTGTGTGTGTGTGTGTGTGTGTGTGTGTGTGTGTGTGTGTCTGTCTGTGTTATAGCAGCGAAGTTAGAAACTGAGTATTATATAGAGCAAATGAGAGTTCAAATAAAAATAATGAATCTATTAGCATATATTATTTTTCCCAGGTATTCTTCAAAACGGCAATTACCAAGGTCTAGAGAATACAAGGTCTTCTCACGCGCAGGATTAACGCGGTTAAGGAGATGGGAGTTAAGAAACGTGACGTCACGCGGTCTACTTGCTTTCCTCTGCCCAAGCTCTGTACAAATGGGACAACTTTTCTCCTGTTTCCTCGTTGACTCTTTTTAATATTAAAAATTATGATTCATTCTTTTAGGGAAACAAAGCACATGTTGACCATATTCATTTCTATACGTGTATTCATCCAAATAATTACAACTGGAACTTGAAAACGAAAAAGCATTTTTCACTCTAATATACAACTCACACTCAAATACACATATACGAGTACATGTATACATAAGGTTAACAATTATACAATTATGTGACCAACTTTTTCGGTATGTTTACAATAATAACAAATAAATATCTTTTCCATCGATTTTAAATGCTCCAAAAATTCGGGTCGGGGTTTCATTAGCTTCTCATTTGTTCTACTTATAGTGCCGATCCTTGTGCTATCTCCTTCTGTTCTTTAGTTCCTAAAAAGTCATACTCGGGGAAACTTACGGGCTACAAAACCACCCACATATTGCATGCCTCCTTCTTCAGTTTTGTCTTCTTTGTCACCCTGCAATTCCTCCATTGGCAAACGAAACAATATTGCCGATAAGCTTAACGCTTTCTGAAGAAATGTTTCTTCAGTCTCGTAAGAAGTGCTTTCTTTAGTTATCAAGTTAGAAAATGAGACCTCAGTCATATTATCGCTAATGCAATTTTCAACATTGTATTTTGCGCCTCACAGAGTTCCCTCTTTTCCCAGGAGATGGGCTCAAACTCGGCGCTTAAATTCAACAGGTGATGGGTGCTGATGACATGCACCCATTTACCGTATACAGCCAAAAAAGTGTTCCAGTCCATCTCGATTCAACCTATGAATCAAGATGTATGATATTGCAAAATTTCACCTAACATCCCTGGCAAGTTCGTTAGAGATTTGCAAGGTATCACGAGGCCTTTTTGGAAAGGGTAAAGTCCTTTTCCTCCCAGACTTTTCATTGTTCTGGATAGGTGTATCATCTCTTGCAATGTTTTGTTTTGGTTTCTAAGATTAGCCCGTAAGCATTCCGTGTTGTTTTGGTTTCTAAGATTAGCCCGTAAGCATTCTGTGAAGACTTTCTATCGAAAGGCACTCCAGAACTGAATAAATCAAACCACTTATCAACAAGGCAAATGAACTGGATTACACTCTCCCAGTGCCTATCCACAATCAGACCTTTTTCTCCGAAGTGTTTGAGATTTTTGTGAGTGGCAGAGTAACACTAACGCTAATTTCACTGTCGTACCCTCCATACCCGTAACCCTTAAATGCTTTTCAAATAGTTTTCGAGTTATCATTAGATCACCTTTACTTTTCTTAATTAGTTACCTGACTCAATGTAAGCAGTCCTAAAGTCCGATAACCTAGATCCATGGTCTGAGAAAGTGAAGTGTTTGTGATGAGTTTTATCAAGTGGGGAGCATCGGCAAATACATGTATTTCCCTGCAATAATCCGCAGGATTAACAAAGTTGGATTAGCCTAGTTACGCCATTGCCTACTGAATTCCATAACCTTATATTTGTTGCCCCAAGTCATGAACCATACCAACTATAGGAAATCCAGCTCTCGCTATCTTAATGATGAATTCAAATAGGAGAATTTTAGTTATATCGGTGTCGAAATTACAATGAATAAGCGGTTTCCAAGGTCTGACCTTTACACATTGCACTTTTGAGCAAGGTTCATATAAAGCATCTGTGCTTTTATCATAACTCCATATTTTTGCGACACTACACTTTTCGTCTATAGGAAATCTATGAAGAATTAGATACCTATTTTTTTCATATTTTCAAAGTACCCGTTTACTGCACAAGATTTGGCTCATATCACTTAAACTGTCTAAATTGCAGCAAGAAAAAAAAATATAAGGCCGCTATTACGGACAATATCAATACCAAATATGTGGAAGCAAGGCCTAAAGTGTTTGTAAACGAACTGATCAGTCAGAGATTACTTAGGACCGTGAGTAGACCGCTTGACGTCACAACCACTACCTGCGCATTAGATCCCAATTTTGGGTCAGCCGTGAGAAGACCTTGTATTCTCTAGACCTTGGCAATTACTATTCTGACAACATGTAAAACAAGGTAAAGTAAACGCACTACTGTAAAAAGTACTAACTTAACGTATCTTTTTTGTCAACATAACTGATAGTATATTTTACATTATAAGTAATTTTCAAGAGTATTTTATTTTAATTAAATTTCGTAGCACATTATACGTTTTATTGAATAGTTTGCTTGCGCCAAAACATGTAATCTGTAAAATGCTTTTGCACACCTTCCTATAAAAAATCTGAACATTGCATGGTTCCAAGCCTAGCCAAAAAGGTTCAGATAGTGGATAGTATTCCCATGCACTTTATATATACGGGTTAAGGTACGATCCTGCTCCACCAATTCAGCGCCTGTTCGTTGATTTTCTTTCATGTTCTGTTTTCCATTAAAAGAAAATGGTAAGCAGTGCAGTTGTCGACTTAAATAAATAAATAAATAAATATATATATACATACATACATACATACATACATACATACATATATACATATACATATATATATATATATATATATATATATATATATATATATATATATATATATACATATACATATATGTGTGTGTGTCTGTTTCTGTAAGTTCGTGTCACTAATGTGGCATGTAGTGTTTTTGCGGCAGCCAGCGCAATTCAGCGCGTTGCAGCGCACAGGTGAATGCCTGGTGGTCTGCGAAGTTCAGCATGATGTGCCCGAGTGAGGGTCACCTTGTATACAACCCTTTTTGTCTGGAATGTTCTAGAAGCTCTGTCTGGTGTCATGGGGAAGGTGTTCGTACGTTTATCGGTAAAGAAAAGCAGTTTGTGGAGTAAGTGTTGAGAGCTTTTGTGACAAGCCATACATTCGATTTGGATTAGCTAAGTGAGAAGGACTTTCTCTGGGACCGAATTCCCTGCTGGAAGGGTGAGTGTTGAAAACAAATGACTTCACATTTTAGTGTACTTTAATTTTGTTACCATTTCTTATCATTTTTTTTTTTTTTTGCGGTGTAGTGGAGTGTCACAGACAAAGTCTAATGAGAGATGTTTCTCTCTCTTCAGATGCTTCATGCAAGTGCTCATGAATAGTTATGCATCACCATGCATGCTCATATGTGCCATGTGGAGACACCTACACGGCCACTGTGGGATGTAGCCACTTAAGTTAACTGGTGACAAAAGACAATTAAAATGGTTACTAATTAGTAATGGGGATGGTGAAATGGGATGAATCCCACTTAAAATTTTGGTGACTGTTATGATGTTTTTGGGAAGATGTTCATTTACCTTTATTAATATCTTTTTAGTATTTTGCCTATTCACTATGTTAGCCTGTTGTATGTTATATTTACTGAATAAACTATTTTTGTAAACGCAGTTTCATTTATACCCACTAGGTGTAGTATATCTGACACGAGAGAGAGAGAGAGAGAGAGAGAGAGAGAGAGAGAGAGGTGTGGGGGGAAACTGCTCAGATCACGACTACCAACACTTCAAGGCAAGTGTTAACAATCTATTTTCTTTATAACATATATATATATATATATATATATATATATATATATATATATATATATATATATATATATATATATATATATCTTCAGCATTATATATATGGTGCATTATATGGTGTATTATGTAGATTTCCGAAGATACATAAAGACGGTGTTCTACTGCGCCAGTTTTGCTGGCCTATAATAACCCTAATTATCGGATAGCAAAATACCTAGTACCAATGTTACAGCCATTTGCAAATAATGAACATGTTTTGCTCAATTTAGCTAACCTTGTACCTGATGCTTTACCAGAAGATGTTGACGTATATATGGTTAGTTTTGACGTCACATCGCTTTTTACGAACATACCTTTGCAGGCGACGGTTGATATTATCTTAGATGAAATCATTTACGTTGAAAGAGTTTTATATTGTGGTTTTAATAAGGAAGATTTTAAAAACATCTAGAAATTACAGTGCAGGACACTCACTTTATTTTTAACAATAAAATATTTAAACAAGTGGACGGTGTTTCAATGTGGTCTCCAATCGGCCCCATTATGACTAATGCTAATATGTGCTCTTTTGAGGAACAGATGCTGGATGGGTGTCCCTTATCTTATCGCCCTTTCTTTTATAAGCGATATGTCGACGACACTTTCGCCTTGTTTAGATCCTGGGAGGCAGCCAAAACTTTCTTGGAATATATCAATGGCCTACACACTAATATAAAATTCTCAGCTGAGCACGAACATGGCAACCAACTTGCTTTTTTAGACATTTTAGTTACTCGGACAGAACGTGTTTTTAGAAAAACGACATTCATAGGTCAGGGTACAAACTTTTAAAGTAGTCGTTCTTCGACATTTAAATTGAATTGTATCTCCACGATGTTATACACACACACACACACACACACACACACACACACACACACACACATATATATATATATATATATATATATATATATATATATATATATATATATATATATATATATATATATATATATATATATATATATATATATATATATATATATATATATATATATATATATATATATATATATATATATATATATATATATATATATATATATATATATATATCCCCATGACCAGGATATTATCTGTAATATAGGTAGACAATATCTAATGGGTTTTGACGGCCCTTCGGTCCGAGTCAAATCTTTATCTCTCATACTGTGCATTCATTTCTTTCACCCCCTTCTATATTGTCTGTCCAATCCCTTATCAAACTTCACTTCTCGCTGTCTCTTCCCTGCCAACTCCCCATGGGCCAGCGCGGCAGGGTATGGCCCACACTCTCCCCAAAGGAGTTACAATCACAGACGAAATTCGGCCGTTACTGTTGGGTCAGCGGATTTAAATCAAGGCCCAACCACGCAGTCTGATCTGGGTAGGGACTGTGTGCTGTACAAGCGACTACCCATCCCCAAAACAGTGCTCAACATTGCGACTTACAATGTAAAATCCCTCTCTGAAGAATCTGGGCAGCCTCGAAACAGAGATTAAAAACATCAATTGAGACATCATCGGAATCTCTGAGATGAGAAGACCAGGTGAGAAAATCCAAATGTTTAAAAGCGGATACCTGCTTTACAACAGTGGCAAGGAAAGCAAACAAAATGGTGTTGGATTTCTCATAAACGAAAACTTACAGAGCAACAATGAGAAGTTCACAGCCACATCTGACAGGGTAATTGGTGTCACTCTCAGAATTTCAAAGCGGTACAGACTAACAATCATACAGGTATATGCTCCCACATCAGTGTCGTCCCAGGAGGAACTGGATAACTTTTATGATGACCTATATACCACTCTAAATAATAACAAAACCCATTACAACATGATAATTGGGGATTTCAATGCTAAAATTGGACAAGGGAATGGAGATTGTGTTTGCAAACTTGGATATGGAGAGAGAAATGAGAGGGGAGATGACTTGATCAATTTTGCTGTAGCACATGACTTCAAGATCATGAACACATTCTTTCAAAAGAGTGAAAGCAAGAGATGGACATTGCGAAGCTCAATCCATGAAACACGAAATGAAATAGACTACATACTTGTAGACAAACATAATATAGTTAAAAGTGTTGATGTCCTGAACCAAGTCAACGTAGGCAGTGATCACAGGATGGTAAGATGCAAAATCCAAATGAACATCAAACAAGAAAGACAAAAAATATTCTTCTCAAGACCAGAACATATCAAAATACCTGAAGCTCTCAAATCTATATTTCAGATAGAGTTACCAGACCGCTACGAGATTCTTGAAAATTTAGAAGACCAAAACATTAATGAAAATGACCTTGAAAACTTGAATAATAACATCATTATCCCATTGAAAGTAGTAGCAAAGAAGTTCCAGGACAGAAAGCCCTCCGAAACTAGCAAATTCTCTGAAGAGACAAAGAACCTCACGAAAAAACGTAGAAATTTCAAACCCCCATCAACAGTGCGGGAGAAAATTGAAGCAGCAGAACTAAACAAAACTCTACAGAAAAAGCAACGACAAGACCTTCGCAATAGAACAGCAGAAATAATTGAAGCCATTAAACGGGGCAGTGAGTTTAAAACAGCAAAAAGAAAACTCTTCCAAGGGATCCCTTACAACCAACCGTGATTGAATAGTTAAGCGAGCAAGAGAGTACTACCAAAAGCTTTACTCCTCAGAAGGAGAAAATCAACACCTATCTCATGACTTTCCAGAGATCACAGCATGCGATGATATATATATATATATATATATATATATATATATATATATATATATATATATATATATATATATATATATATATATATATATATATATATATATATATATATATATATATATATATATGTGTGTGTGTGTGTGTGTGTGTGTGTGTGTGTGTGTGTGTGTGTGTATATGTGTGTGTATGTGTGTGTACATAATGAAATCAAATTAAGTAAGATTTTAAGGACAAGAGAGAGAGAGAGAGAGAGAGAGAGAGAGAGAGAGAGAGAGAGAGAGAGAGAGAGAGAGAGCGTGAGAGAGAGATCAAGTATCTATTTTTCTTACTTTTAAAGAAAAATCCTGACATATTGTTTATGAAATTCAAAGTATTTAGAAAAAATCATTAGGAAATCCACAATTTTTCTACAGGCCCGACGTCCAGTGTTCCTTCGCAATGGAAATCGCCTGTCCCTCTGAGGGATCTACACAAACATTTGTTAAAATAAGACCTGTGCGACTGGATAGAAAGCTTAACTGGTTCCAGATTTCCATGATGGATCTAACTGCTCTTCAGGTCCACTGGACACATATTCAGACATGTACTTTCCTCGATTACTGAATAGGCAAACGCTACTTACAGCTTATACGTTAAAATAGTTAAATTTTCCTTTTAATTTTTGGACTTTACATCGAAACGACGAAAATTACTTACTTACAGGCAGAATAAATAAATATTACTTACTGATTTACCGTTACTTAGGAAAGATTCAAAGTGCTGTAAAAAGTATTAGAAACCCCAGCAAAAAGATACATAGAAAGACATTTCAGTCACCTGTGTATTTTTTTTTTTTATATTTTCCGTTTAAACTCTTATTTTCACAAGGTCATCCTGTGCCGAAGGACCTTGCTTTGTTTTATATCAATGTTAGGAGGGAAAAGTTTTTTGATCAGTTTTCAAACCAATGCTAAAATTGATGCTTTATCTGTAAACGTAAGACAAAGACACTCAGGCGCAAAACAAATAATTACCCTGTGGATATAATAATGTCGACAGAAATTTACGTTATTCTCCATAGAATCATTAACTACCTTCATTATTTAAGGCTTCATGGAAACTGTAGTTCAATTGCCCCTGAAAAGTCATTGCCAACCTGCAATGACCCAGGTTTAAGTAAGCGCAGGATTTTTGTATGTAGAAAAAAATCAAGGCCATTAAAAAAAGATACCGCAAGTATCTGTTTAGACAAGAAAACTTATATTATGACCTGTTTTACAATTAATTTTTGCTTAAAGAAAGTGGTAAAGGATAATGTATAGGTTTTGTAATCAGAATTTCTTCGTATTGTAATCTACATGTAGTTTTACATAAGATTATTATTTGAATCATTATTTTTCGTTTAATTCGAACAGTGGTGTAGACAATCTGTCAGGATGTGAGCAAATACAATTCTCTCAAACTTCAACTCAGTTCTGATGAAAAAGTTTTAATAATAATAATACGAATGAAAGAATGTACTTCAATACCGTGGAGATATATAATATAATAATAATAATAATAATAATAATAATAATAATAATAATAATAATAATAATAATAATAATAATAATAATAATAATAATAATAATAAATGAATTAGTAACACTACAATAATTTGAGTATTCTGCCACATTTCTTTTTATAGCTATTTACAACATCAGTCAAAGCACTTTTTCTAGAAATAATCTTTCTTAAGTGAAGAAAATGCAAATCCAAAAACAAATTCTGATACAATATGGAGAATGATATCGATATCTATCGATAACATTTACTGTATAGGTACAGTTAACAAATTCTTTTCACGATTGTGGAAGATGGGTTCATTCCAATCTTTCACGTTCACCTCCGAGTGATATATGGGTCATATCTCTCTGTAGTATGAGTGCATAGAACTAATATTTATTTGCTTTTAAAAATATAAATGATTTGTCAAGAAAAAGTAACTGTTAGGTGCACAGTAAAATGTCCACATTCTCCGAACAATATTTAAAAACGTTGAATTGCAAGAAAAAAGTAAATAACAATTTCTAACACTTTCCAATTAATTCTGCGTATGCTTGGTATTTCATATCTTTTATTTGAGACTATGTTCATGGAAAAAATATAACAAATATTTGAGCCGTTGCAAAACTGCCTTGAAATATTTGGCCAGAACTATGAACGCACATTCCAAGCCCCCCTTTAGAAATACCATTGAGGAGTAACAGCGACAATGCAATAATTGAGCAAAAGAGACAAACGTTTTTCACGCACTCTAGGCTTCAGCTTCGGTACATCCACAAACCTTATGAAACGCTACTCGAAATCTTCCCGTTTATTTAGTGAAAATTCTTCTGAAATTCCACGACACATTGCTAATATTCACTTTTTTAACTTCATGGAAAAATTTACAAATCTATTTCACGGGTGAACAACTTCAAAGAATTTCCTTTCTTCACGAAAGAAATGGACAGATGGTTTTCAAGTATAATTGATTTTCTGAGAACAATAGTTTATATCTAGTGGAATTTGATATTATTAATTTTGATGTTATGAAACGCGGTAATAACTCACTGTAAATAACAATTGTCAATATATCACCACTGTCAGTTTACATGTTGTCTTCTAGGGGTTGTACCGTACATTTGAGTTCAGTATTCTCTATAAAAAAAACGTAAATACAGCGTCTGTGTAATACATATACATACATACACACATAGGCACACACAACATGCATACACACACACACACACACACACACACACACACATATATATATATATATATATATATATATATATATATATATATATATATATATATATATATATATATATATATATATATATATATATATATATATATATATATATATATATACACATATATATATATATATATATATATATATATATATATATATATATATATATATATATATATATATATATATATATATATATATATATATATATATATATATATATATATATATATATATATATATTTACGTTTTCCGTGGTTTTAGTTTGAAATATGCTCTGTGAGACAGGCAGCAACGATTTAAGGTAATTTAGCCTTGTGATTCTGACTTCGTGGGTACGGGAAAACGTAAAAAAGAGGAAAACAAAGGAGAATTTCATATGAGCATAGGGCTCTGGTTACTGAGGGAAATATTACGTAAAACACGTGGGGCACATTTAAAGTAGTGTATTTACATAAATGACCTTAGTACGGGAAAGAGGAACTCAAGTAGATTGAATGAAACTGGGGAATTCCAGCCACAGTTCGAGAAGCTTCCACGAAGGGTCCCTCTGAAATGAGAGATATGCACATTATACGCCAGTAATGAAAATAGCCAAAAGAATAATGAATTCGAAGCTGCACTGAGGGTGCCAAAGGAGTAATAAAGAATTAATACTGCCGATGCAAGAGGCGCACGGACATTAGACAAGGGAGATTTCTAGCTTTCTCTTTAAGAAAATATTACGAGACAAAAGCGTGACTGAAATGGGGCTCTTCCAGGGCACTTTACCTTAGCAGATTTTCCGAGGGCGCGTAGAAGGCAGTCCGTGTGTGACTTGTGATTTCCGAGGGCGAGTTTCTTCCACGTGGTGAGATGCAAGGCTTCCGTAAAGGGGCAAGGCGATGGGGACTCCTCGAAACTCCAAGCAATGGCGTGTGGGCTCGAGGAATACGGTCGAAGGGCACGAGGAAAAGTATACTTTGGAAAGGGCCACGTGGTTAGGATGCAAGGGCATCGGTGGGGCCAGGTGTTGGGGACGTCTTCATTCCATATCTTCCAGCCCGCGTGTGTGTGTCGACCTCGTGGGTTTCTGCTTTTTATCCCCTCCTATGGGGCAGGGGTGAGTCCAACACAGATGCTTTGACTCATTGCACCTCCTGCCCGCAGGGGAGGTTTTGGCCTGTAGGAGAAACACCCAAGCCAGATTACTTTTGCCTCGAAGGAAAGATCTTTATCAAAAATGGGAGCGCCTTTAATCTTTTAAACCCCTGTTTTTAAGTCGATAGACAGATGGTCTATCGATCGGCCGGCTGGCAGTAAATGAAACACGACAGAACAACCAACAACAACAAAGGAGGGGGGGAGGGGAGGCAATTTGCTAGCGAATTCTTGCTAATCATAATAATATATATATATATATATATATATATATATATATATTTTTATATGTTTCCTGGTGCAGGTGGATCTTATGACTCCTCAGTTATTACTTTTACTCGAAAATGGCCTTGTAAGATACCCAGGACATATAAAACACAAACAAAAAAAGAAGTACACGGAGCGGAGGGCTCTTCACTAGGGGAAGTGCGTGAAACACGTGGATATAAAAATAGTTATATTTGATAGCACACAAGGTCAAAAGGAAAATTAACTGAAAATACGGTAAATTACTGCCGTAGAAGTCCTCCCGAAGGGGGGGAGCTTGGGAATGCCAGGAACACGGACCAAGGATAATTCTGCTACAGGCGTCTTTCTGAAACGATATTTGGACCCACGTTACACATCTAATGCTGGAATTTGGGGATTGAATTACTCGGGGTGCACTGAAGGCGCCAAGGACTCCCGAGGCGTTACTTGTGACTCAGAGGAAAGAAGCTGTGAACACGTGGGCCTGGCTTGAACCAAGGAATATCAGGGAACACAAAGTTATAGGCCCAGAGATTAATAAATGCAAAAGGGCTAAGTAATCGTGACTAGCAACTCGTTTTGGGTACATTACCACATTTGTAGGGGCGCAGGGATGACGACGTCTTCTGCCGAGAAACACGTGTGGGAGCGTGGATAAATGGTAGCCTCCCTCTCCAAGGTATTTCTTCAAATCGTAGATTGGGGCGGAAAAGGGCGCCCTTGGGATGATGAAAAGGCCGCCGTTTAATGTCAGCTCGCGTTTGGAAGACTTGCAATCCCCCTTGCAGTCTTCTAAGGCCACGTGGAATGGAACACGGGGCACACAGGGCAGCGATGGGATCCACGTGGCGGCGAGCGGAAGAGGAGGGCAGGGGCAACGGCCCGAGACTGGACTTGTTCTCGGCTTAAACTAGCGAGCGCGTGTGGGGAAGGGCTGCCTTCGCCCTGACCTTTTATTGCTTCTGGACTGGGGTAGGGGGCCGATGTCCTGACCCAGGGCACGCTGCTATCTCATAGAAAATGGTATTTTCATCTTTCTGTACCAAAGAAAACGGTGCAAAGCAGATTACTGGTCCCCAACAATTATATTTTCTCTGAGCCCTTATTTCCCGACCTTCAAAGGTTCAAACCAACCCAAAGCAGGGAAGGAGAAGAGTTTCCTAGCTTATTTTGGCGCTACTCTTTACAGCTCCCCTGGCAAGATAATATTCACACCTATAAACGGGTGCGAATATTGACAAAAGCTAAAATGAGCGAAGAAAACGTTCGACTTTATTCTATCTTTTACTTTGCTACAACCTTTACTCTACTTTATTTGTAAAACTCTGATGCCACACTAATCAATAACAAACTGAAGATTTACTTTAGGAGCAGAGTGCAATTTAGAATATACAATAAAAGGGTAAACTTGCTTGCAAATTAATTATTGCTCAAATACTTCCTAAGTACTGTTTCTACCCATTCTTTATTCGATTTACTTTACTGGGGTAATAAGGCGCTCAAAAGAAAATAAACAAAGAACACTTCAAAATTTCAAAATAACAACAACAAAATAAAACATACAAGGCAGAATTTAAAAGGAAACAAATGTAAACCCACTGATTCCTTAATGCTATCCTGGAATTACAGGCATGCTATTACTTGTGCCTTGAAGAGGCGGCATTCGTGACAATACACTGTAGGTATTAAATAATATCCCCTTTACCAAAATTGTAATAATAGAATTCAATTCTTCTTTTCAATCGACCTCCAATTGTTCACAAGCTCGACGAGCATAACTAATATTTCCCACGAACGCTAATCTGAAGGGGCAAGAACTTGACAGCTGTGAGGCAAAGAGATTATTCGCGGGTTTTAACTCGCCAACTTAAATGACGCTAAATTTTTACGTCTGCAGCTTACAACTCGGGTATGAATGGGAGGATAAACAAATGAAGGGGAAAATGGACAGGGCTAACATTCTCCACATGAATACTAAAAAAAAAGAAATGTAAATAAAAATAAAGGAAACTACACAGAACAACAACGAAGGATATTACTTCATACTAAAGGGCGGGCCGCACCGCGGTGATTAAAAAGGCAACGTTAAAATTCGTAAGGGCAGGAGTCTTGAGTCTCGAGATTCGTTAAAAAAAAAAAATGAGAAAAGATTAAATGCAAAAGTAAATAATATACGTAAAAAATAAAGGATAACAGAGTGAGGTATTTAGGATTTACTTCTTTATCTAACTTCCGTCGCCAACAGACGACGGTCAGAGCTAACTCTCAGCCCAAGGGCGGGGAAAGAAACCCAAAGGGCGCGACCCCTTCAGGAAGAGCTGACACACCTGCCTTGTGCCCAAAGGACGGGCGTAAGGGCGTACTACTTCCCACTCTGTCTCTCTTACTTCTTCAAAAAATAAAATGATTTATGCATTTTAAAAGGGGATGATATCCCATATGTTAACTGCCGCTTGCGGTGATAAGTAAGGGAAAGTGTGAAGGAAAGATCGATAGAGAAGGATGAGGGATAGAAATTCCAAAGAAAGGAAGAAGATAGCGGAAGGCCTTGACATCCTCTCCTGGATGAAAGGTGCCAAGACGTTCAAAGATGAAGAAGGGGGCCCTATGCCAGGTTTGCACAGGGGCCAGAAGAGCTCGGGGCTCCTTGTGGACTACCTGCGATCGCCCACACCCGTGGTAACTCCGGGCCGCTGAACCTCTCCTCCTTGGACCGTTGTCCTGGCCGGGGAATCGGAGGCCCGAGGCCAAAGGGCGGCAAGGGGTGCCATCTGGGTCAGCTGCTGCGACAACTGACCCAGGAATCTTGTTCGCCATCTCGGACATTAACCGGCGCAGATCGCAGAGTTCATCGGCCCAGGAAGGCGGGGCAGAATCATGACTCGCGGAAGAATCTGCGGCGGGCGGCGAGAGAGGACGGCCGGAGGGGGCGGGGTCGACTTGCTTGCAGGGGTGACCAGCTCAGGCACTGACATTGGCACTGGCGCTGGTGGCGATGTGGTGGTGGTCTCGTCTGTCTGGACGGACGGAGACTGGCACTGCTCAGTGCGCCGAAGGGGCACTGGCAGAGAAGCTGAAGGCCGAGATCCTCCTGAAGGGAGATCTGGCTGAGGCCTCGGCACTGGCACTGATGCCGTGCCGGGCACTGGACTCGGATTTGGATGATTTATTGGGGAATGGGGACCCCGTAATGGTTGTGGCTTGAAAGGGGACGCAAAGTCTTGGCCCAGGATGACGTCATAGCCTCCTGGAATGTGTTTCGCTACGGCGAGACGAAGGGTCCTGGCTCTGTGGGGTCGGGTGACCCTCAGTTGGACCGTAGGGAGGATCATTTTAAAATTGTTAATGCCATCAATGGTGACGAGCTTGCGTCGGTCTATTATAGCTCCATAGGGAACTTTGTCCCTCCTTATGAGGGAAATTTGCGCGCCAGAGTCGTCAAATGCCTTGACCTGGCGTGCTGAGTATTTACCTCGAGGAGGTGCCACATAGATGGGACCCTCGGCAGGAGGGCCTAAGGACTCGGGATTCCTTACTGCCAGGGCGACGGCGGAGTTCCTGCCTTATTATTTCTAGGGCATTTTGCCCATGAGGAAGAGTGGCCATAAACCTTGCACGCCGTGCAAAAGGTTTGGCTGAAATCTCTTCGCACTGCCCCGGCAGAGGGCGCAGGCGACTTATTAGGGGCTGTCCGGGAGAGAGACGCGGGTGGTTTACTGCGGCATTGCTCCTTGGCATGCCCGATCTTTACAGAACCCGCACACGGCGGGCTTCTGTGATTGCCCATTCTTCGGCGGAGGGGCACCCGATAGGTAGGCGGGTGGCGTAATTTTTGCGCTGCAGCGAGCTCTCCTGGGGGTGATGGGTGTCCCATAGATCCGCTATTCGGCAGCAATCAGCTAAGGTGGGGGGCTCCTTCTCGGCGATGTGCGTGGCGAGGGCCGGCGGGGTGTAGAGTAGGAAGTTCTCTATTTGTATTTGTTCGATGGCATCGTTGAGGGTCGTAACCCCCACGGCCTCGAACCATTTGGCACGGGCACGCTCGGACTTGTAGGCCCAGTCTGCCCAGGTTTGATTGGCCTCCTTCACTAGCCCGGCGCCAGCGCCTCCTCCAGCGTTCAGGGGTTATCTCGTACGCCTTGGCAATAGTCTGGCGTGCGACCTCCCAATTTTCCTGCTCCTCCGGCGGGAGGGCCCTGTAGGCAATCAGGGCCTTCCCTCCAAGGAACTTGCCCAACACCAGGGAGAGTTCGGCGGCACTCAGGGGGCAGGCCTTTAGCACTGTCTCGGCGCTGTCGAGCCACACCTCGGGCTCAGCCTCCGTCCACTTCGGCATGCAGGCGAGAGCCTGGCTGAAGGCACTCATCCCCTGGGGGGCAGGTGGAGGCGAAGGGCCACTCTGTTGCAGCATTGCGAGTTCATGGGCACGCTGCTTGTCCCTTTCTTCCCTCTCGGCTTCTTCTCGTCTCTCCTGAGCCAGCCTCTCTGCCTCCCGTTCCTGTCTCTCTGCTTCTCGTTCCTGCCGTGCGGCTTCGTCTCGTCTCTCCTGAGCCTGTCTTTCTGCTTCCCGTTCCTGCCTTGCGGCTTCTTCTCGTCTCTCCTGAGCCTGCCGTTCTGCCTGTATGGCGTCCATCCTCTCCTGTACCCAGTCTCTTAGTTCTCTCCCGGAAAGGCCGAGTTCCTTCCCTGAGGACATGAAGAACTTGAAATCCTCGCTCTGCTGAGACCTTGTCGACATTTTGCAGGCGGGAGGGGACGCTAGTAGCACACAGAATTAATTTCCCAGAGCTGTGGGAATCTTGGACCCTTTTCCAAAGGACGTATGATTGGTCTCCCGATTTACCGACGGAGCGGGCTGATTGGGGACGATGAATTAGCAATGATTGGTCTCCCGATTTACCGACGGAGCGGGCTGATTGGGGACGATGAATTAGCAATGATTGGGCTCCCGGTTTACCGACGAAGCGGGCTGATTGGGGACGATGAATTAGCGATGATTGGTCTCCCGATTTACCGACAAAATGGGCTGATTGGGGACGATAAGTTTTGCGATGATTGGTCTCCTATTTACCGACGGAGCGGGCTGATTGGGGACGATGAATTAGCAATGATTGGTCTCCCGGTTTACCGACGAAGCGGGCTGATTGGGGACGATGAATTTAGCAATGATTGGTCTCCCGGTTTACCGACGAAGCGGGCTGATTGGGGACGATGAATTAGCGATGATTGGTCTCCCGATTTACCGACGAAGCGGGCTGATTGGGGACGATGAATTAGCAATGATTGGTCTCCCGGTTTACCGACGAGGCGGGCTGATTGGGGACGATGAGTTAGCAATGATTGGTCTCCCGATTTACCGACAAAATGGGCTGATTGGGGACGATAAGTTAGCAATGATTGGTCTCCCGACTTACCGACGGAGCGGGTTGATTGGGGACGATGAATTTAGCAATGATTGGTCTCCCTATTTACCGACGAAACGGGCTGATTGGGGACGATGAATTAGCGATGATTGGTCTCCCGATTTACCGACGAAACGGGCTGATTGGGGACGATGAATTAGCGATGATTGGTCTCCGATTTACCGACGAAGCGGGCTGATTGGGGACGATGAATTAGCAATGATTGGTCTCCTATTTACCGACGAAGCGGGCTGATTGGGGACGATGAATTAGCAATGATTGGTCTCCCAAGGTAACGACAAACGGGCTTACTTGGGGACTAGATTGGGATATATATTTAGGTCTCCCGAATTACCGACAAAACGGGCTCACTTGGGGACTGAATGGAAAATGAATCGGTCTCACCAACGGACCGACGACACGGATTTATTGGGGACAAAAATAGAATATATAGGCGCCCGGGAATTTCCGCACAGACGACGTCTGATCAGCGAGGGCGCTAGTTTTACTGACTTATGGGAGAAGTGTTATTCTCAAGGACAATTAGGTGGGTGGCCATCCCACATTCACAACAGATAGGCAACACACGCAGCCGTAGTAAAGCACAAAACAAACACACAAAAAAAAACAGAACACAGAACATATAATGTCAGACCCCCAACAATGCAAAATTTGGTAGAGCGAAGCAAATCAAACAAACAAATGTTTTCCTAACTGGGCCACGGAATGGACGGTCAAGGCCGTCTGCGCCAAATGAATGAACGACGTGAACACCCGTAAACACCCGGGGACTTCCCCGAAATGCGGGAACAGACGACGGTTGTTGACCCTTTTCGTCCTGGGCGTATAATATACGCTTTCGCTCCTATTTCTAAAACGAGAGAGAGAGAGGGGGTAAAAATGCGTCAGCAATGCTAATCTGACTTTCGAACACGTGGTTGACGTCGAGGTCTCGCGCTTATATCTAATGATTCGGTTTCGAAATCACTCGTTTCTACAGGAGGAATATGCGCACTATTCCTTTAATGATTTATCACCTGTATAACCTAATTGAATGGCATGCAAGCCGCGTGCAAAGGCTTCCAAAGCTAAGTTTTCGGGGATTCTCTCTCTCGTTTTCCTCGGACATGCGCCCTACTATAAAAAAAAATTCCTAGGACTAGTCACGTTTTCTACAGCGTCCTACGCTAAATAAACACAGTTTACTTACGCAGAATTTCCTTGGCCTGTTGCGCTGGCTTTTCAAAGGTTCGTAATCTGTCTCGTATCCAGCTTAGCTGAGCTAATTGCTGATTTCACAAATTGCAACACAAACAACAAAGGGGAAGAGGGGATGCAATCATTACGAGAATCACTGGTCAGGTCGCCATTTTTATATGTTTCCTGGTGCAGGTGGATCTTATGACTCCACAGTTATTACTTTACTCGAAAATGGCCTTGTAAGATACCCAGGACATATAAAACACAAACAAAAAAGAAGTACACGGAGCGGAGGGCTCTTCACTAGGGAAGTGCGTGAAACACGTGGATATAAAAATAGTTATATTTGATAGCACACAAGGTCAAAAGGAAAATTAACTGAAAATACGGTAAATTACTGCCGTAGAAGTCCTCCCGAAGGGGGAGCTTAGGGAATGCCAGGAACACGGACCAAGGATAATTCTGCTACAGGCGTCTTTCTGAAACGATATTTGGACCCACGTTACACATCTAATGCTGGAATTTGGGGATTGAATTACTCGGGGTGCACTGAAGG
>NC_089741.1:68830430-68852930 GCF_040412425.1 Macrobrachium rosenbergii
CTCCAGTTAATGACATGCCCTGTATTTCTAATATGTAGGAAAATTCCCAAACTCTCGAAGCGTAACGTACTGATCTTTTGTGCTCTGTTATTCTTTGCGAGCGATCTACCTGTCTCGCCTACATAGATGTCATGACAATTACTACACGGTATCTTGTAAACTCCGGCTTCTTCCCTTTTGTTATTTAAGTATACGTTAATAATCGAACTCCCGATGGATTTGGGATAATGGAAAATGAAAGGATTATTAGAACTGAGTTGCTCGGTGGCCTTTTGGATGTTTTCATCGTATGAAAGCTTTATTTTGTTGTTGAAATCTATTTGTCTGTTGTGAGCAAATAAAATATACTACAGAGGTCCCACTCACAACAGACAAATAGATTTCAACAACAAAATAAAGCTTCCATACGATGAAAACATCCAAAAGGCCACCGAGCAACTCAGTTCTAATAATCTTTTCATTTTCCATTATCCCAAATCCATCGGGAGTTCTTGCTCGTTAACGTATACTTAAATAACAAAAGGGAAGAAGCCGAGTTTACAAGATACCGTGTAAGTAAATTGTCATGACATCTATGTAGGCGAGACAGGTGAGATCGCTTTACGCAAAGAATAACAGAGCACAAAAGATCAGTACGTTACGCTTTCAGAGTTCGGGAATTTTCCTACATATTAGAAATACAGGGCATGTCATTAACTGGAGTGCGGAGTTGGTTTTCAAGAGTAGCTGTCCGTACAAAAGAAAGATGCTGGAATCTGCTATCATCAATCAAACCAACAATATGAACCTGTCAGGAGGACATTGGAAATCGGACGCCATTGACACCTTAATCCTCGGACCCCTTTTGAAGAGGATGACCCAAGAAACGCGACCGCCAGATCCATCGCCAAACGGGAGCTAATGAGGCCAAAAACCACTAGGGAATTTGGTCAATCTCCTCCTTCTTAAGAAACGCCACCTCCTTAACATCGGAGGCCTAAGGCCACACCTTCATGTTTTTGTATATATACCATTGTAACTTTCCACCTGTCCATATTCTACCAGTGAACAGGGGCACAGAAACAAGTGCCCGAAATATATGGTTTCAACGTTTAAATAGTGTTTTATGGGCCTTCTTATTTTCATATATATATATATATATATATATATATATATATATATATATATATATATATATATATATATATATATATATATATATATATATATATATATATATATATATATATACAAACATGTGTGTGGGTATGTGTGTACTTTTAAGTGTGTCTGCGTCATTCAGTTTTGCTGGAAGTACTTTCTACTTAATATCCCTAAGTGAATGTCACCTCGTCTCGCTCTGCTTGCCGTTTATGGCCATCGTTGTTGTAACGTTAGTCTGGAAGACATTATTTCTCTGTCTGTCTGTCTGTCTCAGTAATTAAGGTAACTCTCGGACAGTAATTTCTTAACAAGGGGATGGAATAGAGATGCTTATGGGCGTAGTATGAACGCAATATTTTATTTACTTGAGCCAGTAAATGTAAAACAGAAAATTTCTCAAAAACAACTCCAAAACTCATCAAAATTCAATATTCTTAACAGTAACAGAGAGTGTTTATTTTCTTTGATCACCTACCAAAGAAAATTTAAGAAAAGCTGGAGATATGATAGTAACTCGAATGAATTATGTAATAAGGACGAAATAAGAAAATATGTTAAGATAATTGAAACTTAGACCCACAACTCTCTCAGTGAAAACTGCTTTGAACCACAAAACTCAGTTTATGATTTAGATAAGATTAGCTGAAATCCCTCAGGTAAGACTCAAGGGACAGTGTCCAAGCTATTCTCAATAAAGGAGTCTAAAATTATTTACCAGCTCTGCGTATTCCTCATGTTTCAAGAGCCTCACTTGCGATATATTTGTCGCATTTCCTATCTAACATCCTAACTCCAGAACCCTTAACGATCTCTGTCAAGTGGGAAAATGAGGTATTCCACGCTCTCACTGCCCTTGCCTTAAGATGCCTCGAATGTGCTCATATAACCTAAGCCCCAAACTTTAGAGACCAAGTTTCTCGAAATACGAGGAGTTAAGTGCGTCAATGCTGTTTGATCTTGGAGAAAACATACGAGCGATGCGATGCACCTCCGGTTAAATTTTTTTTTTTTTTTTTTTAATTTGCTTTTAAAGATTTGCTTTTCGATTTTTCTATTTCAATAACAGCGATATTATCAAGAAAAAGTTAATACTGCTGCGACTACTGTTACTGTAAAAACATTATTTTTCTCATTCCTACCTTTGGATTTTTCAGTCATTAAAATTCTAATTTGCTCGTAACAAACAAACGTTCGGAAGGAAAATGAGATATCTTTATCGCCATTCCTGAAAATTACTTCGCATTTCATTTCCGTTCACATTCTACCCATAAAAAGAAGATCTAACATATTTATCATACGATTGAAGACACACGTTCCAGTAGGAGAACTGTATTCAGCAAGGTTCAATGGAAGAAGCCTCAACAAAGGATCTAATTTCCATCCTTTAGCACAGGTCTCTGATGAAGTAAATATAGTAAAGACTAGAAAACGTGACCATAAGATTACAAATGTAACAATTACGTTGTAATTTATTTGTAAATGAGGTGTCTTCCAAGTTGTTGACATTTCAGTTTTCAGCAAGTCTCTTCGGAATAATAAGGTTGAAAGTAACAAATGCTTTTAAGTATTTATCACAAACGTAAAATTTACTCTGTTCATTAGCAACTAACACTGCAAATGTCATTCGATATTTATTTTCCAGGAGCTTAATATTTACGTAATGTGTGTTTATATTGAGTGAATTTTATTAAGTAATAATGCGCATAGAAATTAACATTTGTCTATGTGTGAAACATAATGGATAATAAGTTTTCAAAAGAACTTAGAACGCCACCTTCCAATTTCACATTCGTTTTCCTTCGAGACCGTCTCTACCATAGGACGTCCGCCTATTAACTGCGAGGATATCATTGGCGCGGGCAACGGAATTGAAATTCTACGTACTGTGTGGGGGAAATTGGAGGGATTCCCTAGTTGACCAACAACGTGTCTGAGGTCTCTCTGGTCATAAGCTGGGAGTTGCCGGTTTGCACTACAAAAGAAGCGGAGGATTCCAGGAAGCTTCGTCTGGTACGTATGAGAGCATTTCTGGGAACTAGCAGTTGTTAGTATTTTCGATTCTGGAAAGCGTAAACGGTTGTTCCTTCGTTG
The DNA here is from genome assembly GCF_040412425.1 of Macrobrachium rosenbergii. Lineage (NCBI taxonomy): Eukaryota > Metazoa > Arthropoda > Malacostraca > Decapoda > Palaemonidae > Macrobrachium > Macrobrachium rosenbergii. The sequence continues at coordinate 68,833,665 of NC_089741.1, forward strand.
TGGTTTTAGCGCATAAGAAAATAATACATCCACACACACAGACACACACGCACAAACATATATATACATACATACATACATACATATATATATATATATATATATATATATATATATATATATATATATATATATATATAAATATATATATATATATATATATATATATATATATATATATATATATATATATATATATATATATATATATATATATATATATATATATATATATATTATTCCATTCTGGAAAGCGAAAAACGGTGGTTCCTTTGTTGTGGTTTTAGCGCAGAAGAAAATAATGCATACACACACACACACACACACACACACACACACATATATATATATATATATATATATATATATATATATATATATATATATATATATATATGACATTTTTTTTCACACCGTGATTTATATACAATCATGAAGGTACAAATGTGGCTTAATATCAAATCCACGCTGCCTCTCTTGATAGCTCAGTGGTAACATCGACTGGTTGCTGGATGCGTATCTGTGTCGCGGGATCGAGACTCGGCAGTGCCCGTCCATTTATCTCTTATAAATTCCCCTTCGGTGATAATTCCCCATCGGGGATATTCCCGAGGCAGCATGGATTTGATATTAAGCGACATTTGTAGCTTCATGATTATATATATATATATATATATATATATATATATATATATATATATATATATATATATATATATATATATATATATATATATATATATATATATATATATATATATATATATATATATATATATATATATATATATATACATATATATATATATATATATATATATATATATATATATATATATATATATATATATATATATATATATATATATATATATATATATATATATATATATATATATATATATATATATATATATATACAGTATACATAACATTGGTAATCTTCTTAGACACGAAGATATGTTATTTGGTTGTATTCTGCATAAGAAAATTAAGTGTTTTTGTGAGAATTTGCCCAACATCTTCGTCCTCTAATGGGCATCTTCTTGGAGCGTATATTAAGGAGAGAGAAAAATTCACAATCTTAAACATATGAAATACCGTTACCAGAACCTAGCTTTTTGAACTAAGTGCATTTATCAATAAAATATTAAAATAAAATAAGAACAGTAGTTGAACAAATGAAAAATAACAAAATATCAAAAGAGGTAATATGTCCTTTTGAAACAGTATAACACTAAGTACGTATTAACAAACGTATATTATATGACAGTTAATGGATAACAATATGCAATTTGTAATGACATCTCATGGCATATAAAATAAAAGGATCTAATTTGTACAAACCAGGGGATAAATTATTTTTTTTTTCCTTTGCTGTTAACAATGCAAGCTGTCTCTATCAAATTTCTTTCAATAAAACCTGTGCTCTGATATAAAATCTTTGACCCAAGCCAGTCAATTGGTAATTTACACATACTACTGTGAACACATAAAGCATTAATTGTATCATATGTTCTTATATTATATCTAAGATTTAAAACGCGTTTTTCGAGTGCTTTCCCAGATTCTCCTATATAAAAACTACCGCACAAAAACACCTTTCATTTTCCTATATGGAATACTAAATACAGAATACAGTATATATATATATATATATATATATATATATATATATATATATATATATATATATATATATATATATATATATATGGACATAGATAGATAGATAGACAGATAGACGAAAAGATATACAGAGGAAAATAATAAATATAATAAAACAGAGAAGCTCCCTTGCCTGTGTTAAGCTCTTATGATAAGTTAACATGAAATAAGTGTCCAAATTAAAATCCTTTTTTTATGGTAAACTAATTTTAAACAGGTGATAGAAACAAAAGCATGCAGGAGGCCATAGGCCCTCCGAAAGAACCCGAAGTAAGAAATGATTTACTCTAAGTTTTGCTCCAAATTGTTATGTAACGATTGCTAAAGAATTCCACAGGACTGTCATAAGTACTCAATACGTGTAAAGGCTTTAGTGTGACGGGGTGACCAAGAGTAGGTTAGAAAACGAATCGGGATAAGATACATACAGTACATCGGTTCAAACAGACAAAAGAGAAATTTTAACAGATGACATTTAAATACGTTAAGGGAAAAAGAGTCAATTGAAGGAAAAAGTGTGACAAGAGTGAATATGTCACACGCAATAGATGCAAGGTGGTCCTTCAAATACAGAATATCGTTGTGTTAAACTTACTCCAAGCACCAAAAGAGCAGCAATAGACTGCGCAGTCTTTTGTAACAGTAGAGAGTGCTGATAACCGGCTTCCATACGATACGCCTTTGGCTTAACTATATCCACCGATCACTTTATCTTTTACAATTAAGGAGAAAAGAGCGCGTGCAGAAATGACTATAAACTTGAATCATTAACAATTTAAATACGAGCTCGAACTTTTCATACACTTATAATGGGTATTTTATTTAAATTTTTGTACCTGAGTAAACGAAAATAATAATAATGTTCAATTATTACATGTTAATAAGCTATAGTATTTGCAAAAACTTGCTGATTACTCAAAAAGGAAAGTGTGTGCGAGTGTGTGTGTATGTGTGTGTGTTAGAGAGAGAGAGAGAGAGAGAGAGAGAGAGAGAGAGAGAGAGAGAGTGGGGGAAAGGGTAGTATATTTCGTAAATCAATCGATTGACGAATATTTATTTTTTTGCGTTTGGTAAAAATTAAAGCAGCAGTCACCGACAGAGAGAGAGAGAGAGAGAGAGAGAGAGAGAGAGAGAGAGAGAGAGAGAGGGAGAAAAATGGGGGGGGGAGAAATCTTAAATGGAAACGCTACCATGAACTTTACTGCCAACCAAGTTCATTTGAAAAAATATGTCTTAAGAATTTTATTGTCTCTTGCACAAGAGTTCCTTAATTCATTCTCACTGCAGAAGAAATCCAGTATTGCTTTATTTTATAAATTTCCTAATGTCAAAGGAACCGACTGAGATGGTCTGAAGTGAACGTGAGCTGGTAAAAATACAGTTGCGCTAAGAAAAGCTTTCTAAAAGTACCAATATTATATTCTAAATGCAATACGCTACTGGGTTTTCGGTCATATAGGCAAAATAGTATCTCATGTTCATTAATATATCTAGAGGACCACAATATCAAACAAGAGCCTTACCATGGACGTCGCAAGATGTGAGGTGGAGTCTGATGGTTTTTTAATAATTTCTTTATTGTTTATGATAGCGCTTATCATTCTGTACTGTTCAGTGGTTTGTTTGTTCTTGCTCTAACGTGAGATACATTTGATGACTACTAGCGAAAATATTGAAACTAGAGATATATTTTAATATATGGAAAAAATCTGACTTATAAAACTTGCAGCGTGCTAATTTTATAACAACACCTAATATGAAAGAGGAAGTTAGAGGTATAGGTTCTCCATAAAGTCTCTTTACAATTAAAAATATATTACAAAGACATTGATGATATATATATATATATATATATATATATATATATATATATATATATATATATATATATATATATATATATATATATATATATATATATATATATATATATTAAAGACATTTGTAGCTTCATGATTATATATATATATATATATATATATATATATATATATATATATATATATATATATATATATATATATATATATATATATATATATATATATATATATATATATATATATATATATATATATATATATATATATATATATATATATATATATATATATATATATATATATATATATATATATATATATATATATATATATATATATATATATATATATATATATATATATATATATATATATATATATATATATATATATATATATATATATATATGCTCAGCAGTTACCAGAGTTTTCAGTTACATTGTATTTGTGTATTTCAGGCACCCTATTGATGAAATAACTACTGTGAACCTCTTAAAATGGCTACTCCTCAAGGAAAGGCACAATGTGTGTTATAGATTATTGAAACAAAATCGGGTATGCAGGCTCAGCAAAACTACGGAATTAAATATGATGGAGATTCATCGTCACGTCCGTCAATTCTTGCATGGCACAACAAGTTTATGGAGACGGACAATGTTGGATAAAGGGAGGAGTGGATGACCAAGAACATCTGCAAGACACTTACAACTACCACGCTCGACAGGGCACAAAGTTTTACACAAGAACTAACAATTGTACACTTGCAAAGTGCAACCCATACAGGCACTCAAGCCAAATGATAAACCAAGACGAAAAGAGCCTGCAGTTAACATGCTGGAACGAATTTCTGAGGATGAAATGTTCTTTAATCAAGTTTGTTTAAGTGATGAGGCAACATTTCATGTTTCAGGGAAACTGAACGCACATACTGTGAGAATCTCGGGATCAGAACATCCCCATGTGACTAGGGAACTTCACCGAGATATTCCGAAGGTGAATGTCTGGTATGGGATCATGCGCAATTGAATCATTAGTCCATTTTTTTCAATGGGGCATCAGTTACTAGAGATGTTTACCTTGACCTTGGACTGAATATGTGGCACGACAACTAGATGATCTTCAACTAACCGTCATTTCCAGCAAGAAGGTGCACAACCACATTGAGGACTGCATGTTCGTTGGTTCCTAAATTAAACATTTCCAGACCGGTGGACTGGAAGGGATGGCCTAATTTCGTGGCCACCTCGTTCACCAGATATCACTCCACTGAATTTCTTTCTATGGCGTTATGTTAAAGATATCGTGTATCGAACAAAGATACGGGGTATCACTGATCTCAAGCAAAAGACCACTGATGTCATTGCCATCACTGAAGAGGCTATGCTACTGCGAACATGGCAAGAAATCAGCACCGTCTTGTGCTTCGTGCAACCAACGGTGACCATATAGAGGTGCACTAAATGAGGCAAAAAACTTCAGTGTCTATTACTCATTTTTTTATAATTTCCACATATTTGTCTGTTCATTTGCTTTGGCAATACATTTTTTAAATTGTAAAGAGACTGTATGGACACCCTGTATATTTGATTATTTAACCATATAAAGCCAAATAATATGTAAAACATCAATCGACTGTGAATCACTGGCGGTTTGCTAACTTCTGGTAAAGAAACAATATTCCATCGTTACAATCATGAACAATAAGTAGTGTACATTATATAGAGAAGGTGGTAAACTTGAGACAAAATACGGCTCTCGTGACAGTGCAGCAGAAGATTTAAACAAATAGACAGACAAACGAATGGAAGGGTATAAAATTATAAAACTCTTTGCCCCGAAATCCTCACGGAAAGAAGGAATGAACAGGTAAAGAGAGATAGATATGTAAATAGACAGACAGGTATGAGAGACTTATGGAATTCTAAAAGATATATACCTCCATAAATTTCATGTAAACGTGAAAAAAAGTGCCAAACAACCAGCATCTGTCTTTAATGCGAGTTCAAACAAACGTTTAGCTTGAGATTCCACAATACTTTTTATCATTCGTTACTCTCTCTCTCTCTCTCTCTCTCTCTCTCTCCCTCTCTCTCTCTCTCTCTCTCTCTCTCTCTCTCTCTCTCTCTCTCTCTCTCTCTCTAAAAATGTTTCTTTAGCAGTTTTGTCCATGCCACTCCGAGATGTTAAAGTAGCTGGGCGGTGAAATAATGTGCCGCAAAAACTCCTTGTTTTCTTTCCTTTGATCTTTCTTTCAATCAGTTTTTTAGACAACAGTTCTCAGTATTTTTCTTGTTTGGTTTGTGGCTTCACTATTTTTAGTAACGTAACCATTATTTATTTGGAATTTATGTTAGTAACCTATTCAATAAGTATCCGATATATTAAGCTTTATACGCTCATATTAAAATTTACGTGCCATCCTATATCATAGTATATAATACGTATAATAGTAGCCGTAAGCATGTTACATTATTCGTCAACAGATATATCCATTTCATGTACCTTTTATTAACAATGTCGATCTCTTTTTCTTCATTCACATTTTTCATCTGATTTTTGAAGCCTCTCAGAATCATCAAACATTTCTTTATCAAACTAAAAAAAAAAAAAATGCAGTAGCGGAGACTGTTTCACCTTTAATCTTCCATTGCTTCAAAGCACCCGTGAAATGTAGTAAAGCGTTTGATTTGGAAGACATTGATAAGAGTACACTTTTAATATGGAAAACAAGGAAAGTGTTTAGGACTGCAAATTGAAAAAGTTATATCTTTGTCTCACAGAGAATACCACCAAGTGGTTTGATAAAGCTGATAAAAGTGATGCACATTTAATAAAAAAAAAAAATTTCTCTTTGCAAGTGCCCACTATTGGCAGAGACGTCACGCTCTTCATAACCCTTTCCTTCATACATGCTTTTATTTAACTTGACTTCTGCGTCTGTTTGGGTCAAAACTTGTAACTCAATTTTCGACCTGTTCCCTTCATCCGATGGACTTTAAATTTTGCATGGCTACTCAGTCCCTGTGACAATACAACCTTACTTGATCAGTAGGTCAGCAATGACCTCTAGTGACCCTACAGTGACCTTTCCCTACATCTCAGGATTTGTATGAAACTCTTTGGTAGAATAAGTTAACTAATCTACGAATATTTCAAACCTTCTTTGGGTCGAGAGGATATCACGTTCAATTTCGTTACCTACAATCATAAATCGGTTACAGTTTCTGTCAAAACTAAAAAGTATAAAAAAAATTAAAACACACTTTTACTAAAACGCACTAGAAAGTAGAAAAAAATATTTTTTTGAGACGCACCAGGATTTTAGTACAATTAATCATGTCTACAAAAATAAAAGCATGGGTCCCAAACATGGACGAAAATGCTAAAAGAAACGAAAAATATATATATATTTCTTTTCGTGTAGCATTTCCTTTCATGTTTGGCGCCCATGCTTTATTTTTTAGACACAATTAATTGTAAGAAAAGCCTGGTGTGTCTCAAAAAAATATTTTTTACTTTTTGGTTAATTTTAAGAAAAGCGTGTTTAAATTTGTTTATATTCTTTTTATTTTCAAATTATCCATGGGCCACTTGTTCTTAATATCAAAACATTCTCACTTCAACATTCAGAATCAGCCATATTTGGACGACGTAATTGCACTACCCCAGTGTTCCTGAAGCAGTATTACCAATTTTGTTGTATAATGTCTTTATTTTATAGCTATGTTGTTGTTGTCAAATTGCTAATCTGTTTGCCACCTATCAGCTATTGTTTATCTCAGTCATACCAATTTCTGGTAACGCTGTAATAAAGAATGTGAGAGGTAACGGTGGTTTCATAGCCTGATCTCCTTTCATGGTGGCAGTGTTTTCGTCGATTTCATAATTATATCGAGGATGAACGACTTTTCACGCCTCAAGAGAAATTGTGAACTTCTTGGGAACATTTGGCACAGGTATTTGGGAATATAAAGTTGAATCAAGCTTATTATCGTAAGTGATTCCATTGGTCTTTCACTCTTCATGCAGCCTCGGCGCCATTTCTGAAGCAGTATTGCCAATGTTTTGATAAAAACTCAAATATTTCCAGATCACTAACATCTGTAGACAGTGTTCCAAGAAAATTTTCCAAATTGCAAATGAATTCTTTCAAGATCTAAAGATATTTCTGCAAGATAAGAGAGATATTACAACATCCGACTTTTTCAGCATGTGTAAAATTGAAAATAAAAGTAATTGACAGTCATTTTTTATAGCTTGGTTAATTCTTAAACGTGCTTGGCTAAGGTTTTTAAACTTATACCACACCTAATACCCATTATAAAAGTAAGGATGGTTGCTTGCCAAATTGCTTCACCACAACCCATGACCCTCAAATTCGAAGTCCTCGAAAATTGGAAAGAATTCGAGAACCTCTGGGATTACTACCTCATAGCTACTAACCTAAGAGTAAAATGAGAAATGCTGAAGGGGAAGAAAATGGTGAAGGGATGAAAATCGTTGCCACAACATTATGTACAGTTATGGGAGCTGGATGTAAGAAAGTTATGAATTCTCTCCCAACCTTGACCTCTGAGGACAAGAAGAAACCAGCTAGGATAATATAAGAATTACATCTACACTTTGTACCCCAACGTAGCATACTTTATGACAGGTTTGTCTTTAACTCTGCTAACCAGAAAAGTAGTGAAAATATTGACAAGTATGTACTGCTCTTGCGTCAACTGGCTGATTCATGCGAGTTTGGTGACCTCAGAACTTCTCTTTTAAGACACAGAATAGTCATTGGTACTTCATAGGAAACGGGAAGAGAACGACTAGTTCGTGAATGGCCCATTCTGGACTTAGAAAAGGTAGTGCAGTCTTCGAGCTGCTGAAATATTTTGAATGCACAAGCAGGTGATCACGGGAAAATCTGAAGCTAACTCAGTTGACTATACAGTAAAGCATAAGGGTACTATTAGGCCTAAATCATCATGGAAGAAACCAGTCAGCAGGAAAAGAATTGATAAGGCACACGAGCTATGAAACAGAAGCCAGTGGGGAGAAGTAGACCAACATAAACCAGTTCATGGAAATGTCAGTGATGTGGCAGGGAGGAATCACACTACAAGAAAGACTGTCCCGCCAAAGATGTAAAATTCTGAAATTGTCATAAAATAGGACATTATGCAACCTTATGCTGAGCAAGTAAATCGGTGCACAAAGTCAGTGATGAGGAGTGTGATGAATCTACAAAAGGATGCTATATGCTTGAAGAAGTCAAGTCAGATGACAAAAATTTTTGGTCAGCAGACATTCGAGTAAACTATGAGAAAACTACAGTCAAACTCAATAGTGAATCAAAAGAAACAATAATTGATGAGAAGATGCCATGGCTCAGAGGACTCAAGCTTTCTTCCTCGACATGTAAATTTGTTGCACTGGTTGGTGTAAAATTATCTCACTTATTCAGAGGTAAGATTCCAAATGCAGAACTCAGAATGGGAGATAAAACCTTTGTTGCGAATGTGTTCATCATGTTTAAACAGCCCCATAATCTTCTTTCCAAAAAGGCTATAGAGAAACTTGGACTGTTAATATCCTGACCTGAAGTTTACAATGTTGAAAATGTGCCTAACTTCCGAGAACTTCTGAAACTTTCTAAAGGCCTAGGGTTGATAAAAATAAAGTACAAGATAGTCTCATGTGATGAAGACACCCTTTTGGCTGTATACATCGAGAAGAGTCTCTCATCTGCTTCTCCCAAAGGTTAATCCGAAATTAGAAAATATGGTCCGACAGACTGTCATAGCGCCCATAACTACACCAACTGAATGGTGAATTTGTGTGATCTTGCACCATTGAACAAAGCGGTAAAGAGGGAAATACAGCTGATGGACAGCGTCGATGAAAATCTTGCCAAGCTATGAAGAAGTGTTTGCAAAATTAGACGCTAATTCTGGATTCTATCAAATACCCATCGATGAAGAATCAAGACTCTTGACGGCATTCGTAACCCCATTCAGATGGTACTGTTTCAGTTGTCTTCCTTTCGGGATTAGCTCAGTGCCAGAAATCTTCCAAAGGACAATGTCAGTTATACTAGAGGGATTTGAAGGAGATGTCTGTCATATGAATGCCATTCTCACTCATGGCCCTTCACAGGATATCCATGATGATCATGTCCAAAAAGTTCTGCAGCGACTACAGGATGCAGGAGTTACATTAAATGATAAGTGCGAGTTTCCCAAGGGGCAGATTAAATTCCTAGGACACATTATCTCCAAAGATGGAATACAGGCTGACCCAGGAAAACCAAAGATTATCAAAGTACTTCCAAGACCGACTAATGTTAATGAATTGCAACCATTTAATGGCATGGTAAACCAATCAGCCAAGTTCACACCAGACCTCGCCAGTATCAATGATCTGCTGAGGAACTCTTCAAGAGTCAACACTGGTTCTGGGACCAGCCTCAAGAAGCAGCTTTCCAGGCAATTAAAAGCAAAATTATGTTTACAGATATATTATCATATTTTGAACCCGACAAGAGGAGCAGAATTGCCGCTGATTCTTGCTGTTATGGACTTGGAGCCATTCTTCTGCCGATGCTATTTGCAAACAAGTGCTTATGTATTGCTGTGATGGTTGGCCTCCAGTCATGCCTTCTCAGCCACTCTTGAAACCACACTGGGGAAAGAAATATCATCTAAAAGTAAACCATGGATTTCTGATGTTCAACACGCATACAGTTTGAGTTGGAAGTACTGAATGCTTTACATGGAGGCCATCTGAGTATCTCCAAGTGCCAAGGACATGCAAGTTACTCAGTTTGGTGGCCCTCATTATGAATCAAATCAAAGCTATGGTTAATAGATGTCATACATGTGCCAAGCTGAGACCGGAGCCAAGGAAACCTCTTATGACTGTCTTTTCCAGTGAAACAACCATGGAGCCAGTTGGTACCGATTTGTTTGAACTGGAAGGAAAGTCTTATGTAATTCCAATAGTCTACACCAGTTGATAGTTCGAATTTAGAGAACTGAAAACCACTTATTCAGGAGTAGTTATCAGAGCTTTGTCAGATATTTTTTCTACCCATGGAATCCCTAATACAGTCATCTCTGACAGTAGAGCTCAGTTCTCCAGTCATGAATTTCAAGAATTTGCAAAGGACTGGGGATTTTCTCATATAATATCATCACCTCTTCATCCACAGGCAAACGGTGAAGCAGAGAGAGCTGTACAGACGGCCAAAAATATTCTTAAAAAGAATGCAAACCCCTATCTTGGCCTGCTCGCCTATTGTTCAGCGCCTGTCAGAAATGGCTTTACTCCCAGTGACCTGGTGACGAACAGAAAAATAAAAACCAAACTGCCTGTTCACCCTGACATTCTGCACCCAAAGGATTGCTGAAGAACTACAAAAAAAGAGAAGAGACATAGAGAGCAGTATTCAAAAAATTACAACAAACATCACTGAATACATAACCGTCCGCTCTACAGGAAGGTGATAAAATCCAAGGTCATACATAGTTTTTACAGACGCCAAATCAACAATAAGGAGAAAACAATGACTCTCAAATAGACCAACAGAGAAATGACATAAGTCTGCAAACCAGAAACCCAACATCAAATACTTCAAATGACCAAAGTGCCAGTAGTACCCTCAGTAACAATGACCACAAAGAAGAGAGAAAATCCACTAGGGTGCCTAAATCAAACAAACAGCCTAACATACTGTATTACTGATTATAAACTGTATTTTTTCTGTTACAAGCTGTCGAGTTGACAGTGAGTTATATTTTATAAAATTAATATTTCTTTTCAGTGAAGAAAACATTTCAGCTACCTATTAGAATATTGTGAAAATATTTCATTTACCAAGAAAGGTAATGAGATTGTTTCCTTTAATTAGATGGAACCTTTTTGCTAAGAAAACAACAATTACTACTGAATTTGAATATAAAGGCTTATTTGTTGAACATATGCTGTGTAATTCCTATAGATTTTCATGAAAAAAAGTTTGGAAAGGTTATTTTATGGGCATCCTTATACTTGAGAAGGGGTGTTGTATAATGTCTTTACATTATGGCTATGTTGTTATCAAATTGCTAATCTTTCTGCCATCTTTTATCTGTTATTCACCTCAGTCATACCAATTTCTGGTAACGCTGTAATAAAGAATCTGAGCTGCAACAGTGGTTTCATAACCTGACCCTCTTACAAATCGTCTTCCCTTACTTGTCATCTCTAATCTACACCAGGGGCAATCATTCTTTGTTCCGTTTTTTTCGCTGACTTTCCCTATCCTCTTCGTCTTTTTTCCTTCAATGCCAAATTATAGGATCGTTCACAGAAGAGGAACCCCTTCTCATGTCGCCCGCCTTTCAGACCCATATTGTTTTTCAGCTTCTCTATTTTTAATCCCTTTCACTTCCATATTTTCCTCTTTTTTGTACTACCCCCACGCTGGTTCAAACTCCCTAGACTTTATATTTTTTTCTCCTCTGTGTGTTATCAACACCCAATGAGATATGAAACGAGTGGAAATATTTAGAGGACCGTAACCCTTCGCTAATACAATCATTAGTACAAGGCCTTTGAATATTCCTTCCTTAACGGCAGATAAGGAATCTAAAACTCTTTCTAAAATATTGCAAAAGACAGAATAAAGAATGCATGGTTTAAGAGTTGTATGAAAGATAACTGAAGTAATAGAACGAAAGAAAGTACTATGTAAATCATCAGGTATCAGCTAGGGACATCCTTGAAAATATAATTGAAAAAATCCAACACGAGTAATGATAAATTCAAATGTACTTGTAATTATCTTTTTGTTAAGAGTAAGTAAATCAGAGGATAGTAAATTATTTTTTTTTAATAAAGCTTCACCATGCGATTCAATTTCGAACTTACAGAACATGCACTCACTATACAGTATATGAATTCATTATTTCCGAGCACTGTACACTTGTAAAAAGTGATATGCTACATGCGTTCATGTTTATAGCCTTTGAATTAGAGACGTGCAAATATTTTATATCCACAAAATTTACCCATCGGGACTAAATACCTAATCCCAAATCTTGTCTGAAGTATTCAGGCTATCTAGGTTGCTTGCACTAACAAAAGAATTTCATAGTTACTGTAGTCTATTGTTCTCTGGAGTGTACAAATAGAATAATGCAATTTCGTTCTATTTTTTTTTTTTTTGCTGCCATGCCCTTTATGGGCTTGGACAATTTTTAGTCAAAACTAGGCCCTTTATGAGTGAATTGAATTTAGCAACGAATAATTATATAAAATAATGACAATATCATTTTAAAAGTTAAATCAAAACATAAAGAACAGACTATTTTTCTTTCAGTATGCTTTCATATGGCTTAATGAATAATTATAATATATACATTTATATATATATTAATATATATATATATATATATATATATATATATATATATATATATATATATATATATATAACGATATATATTATATATATATATATGTTATATATATATATATATATATATATATATATATATATATATATTATATATATATATATATATATATATATATATATGTATATATATATATATATATATATATATAATTTATAAATATATATTTATATATATATATATATTTATATATATATATATATATATATATATATATATATGTTTATGTGTGTGTGTGTGTGTGAATGTGTGTGTGTGTGTGGAGGTTTCTATGTGTGTGTGTGTGTTCTGGCATAACTCTGAAAAGCATTGAGCAAGTTCAACCAAATTTATTATACATATGACTTACTATCTGGAAAAGAATACTGTGGGGGGTAAGATAGCCTAGCAACAAAAGGCACCGAAGGGGATGGAGGTTGGAGGGGCTTCCCTAGAAAGGAGCTGGTTGTGCCCATAGGGTTTGTAACTAAATAAACTTTATGAATTTATCACACCTCATTTTGGTATACATATGACTTACTATCCGGAAAAGAATGGCGTGGGGGGAAGACATCACTGAGGTGAAAAATAAAATGCCAAAAATAATATATGAGTGTCTAATCTATAGTTTTAGAGGTCTCTGAGATTAATAGTAACCCTCCTGATGCCCTTTAAGTCCAAGTTCAGCCCCGATAGGAATCGGGGGTGAGAAGCGATGAAATATAATATGTCAAAAATGCTGGGCAATGTAACTGACGCAACTATCTCAGGGAGAGAGAGAGAGAGAGAGAGAGAGAGAGAGAGGGGAGAGAGAGAGAGAGAGGAGTGTTTATCGGTTGTCATTCAGAGTTTTCCGGACAACACTGTGCTGGTCAGTTGAAGATACTATAGAGAGATAGATATTATATATATATCATTCAGAGCTATATAGACTATATGTTCATATTATATATATATATATATATATATATATATATATATATATATATATAGGTAAAAGTACCATTTGGCTCCTAGGTGTCCTGAACATTTTGTCCTCAAGAAAGAGTGTCATTTAATCCTCAGTTATTATTATTATTATTATTATTATTATTATTATTATTATTATTATTATTATTATTATTATTTATTTATTTTTTTTTATTTTGTTGAAGAAAATAACATGCATAAATAAAAAAATATACATGTATGTATGTATATATGTATGTATGTATGTATGTATATATGAATAAAAAAGGTCAAACGTTACATGACTTTATCTTTCGCAAATGTTTGCTGAAGTCGCCGGTTTATATTCAGATTCTTGGCACTTATTAACAAAAAGCCGTCATAACTGAAATTCGTGATGAAATCAAAATATATTTCCATTAAGTTTTCTCTCAGAAAAAAGATAAACTAGAAAACGAATCACTATATGAGCACACACACACACACAAAAACACACACACACGTAAAAAGAAGTTGAGTGATTGAGGCATATCGTGTCGACCTTCCGGGAACTTTAACAAGACTGACTCCAGCGTCTCCAGAAAATGTCCGGGCCATGCTTACGGAGCCTCACCTTCTAGCGGAGCTTTATTTATTTATACATACAATTATACATAATTATACATACATGTAGTTAGAAAAAGAGATGAAGAATTCTTTGACACCATTGCCATCTGCTGGAAGTCCCTGACATTCGTGGGAATCCCAGCAATTCCCGAAGACTGGAGTAGCTCAGTCAAGGCGAAAATGTCTCTGGAACCCAGATGCGTCACGTGTCCGATTACAAAACTTGGGATAAATCAGACACAGTTCATCCGTATGGAGCGGACTCTCTTTCTTTGTGAAGACAGATGATCAATTTCCAGAAAACGAGGAAGCCAGGTCAGCAGACTTAGGGAGACACGAGAAGGAAGAGCTTCAGAGGGAAGTCTCCTCTTGCCATTGGATACCTCGACGTGTGGAAGCACTGATACCGATTCACATATTCCTCAGTGGCAACCTCTGGCGTGGCCTAAAATCCCGCAAAGTGCAATGCCTACCACATATGCGAAATTGATTTTCCCACCTTCTGAGGATTGTAGAGTGGCAGGAACTTACGCATCGAGGAACACCTTCAGCATTGGTGTGTTTCCTACAGTCAGCAGAGAAATAAACTGGTTTCAGGACTCTGCATAGGGAATCATCTGTTTTCACAAAAACAGGGAACGCCGTAGGCTCATGGCTAGCTAACATAGCGAAGAATAGGGGAAGGGCCCATCCTGGTAAAAACTAAACCCCCATTTGATTGATGCTTTGTTGGCGAAGATTCCCCAGGGGTGAGATCAACTGTGATCGTCAAAGGGCCTCAAAAAAAAAAATATATATATATATATATATATATATATATATATATATATATATATATATATATATATATATATATATATATATATATATATATATATATATATATATATATATATATAATTCTAATCATACAATGCCTCTAACTTCTCAATTCTTCGCGCTTTTTGGATATGCTTGTAACTACGAAGCCAAATGTATCCAAACGAAAGAAATTGAAGAGCCAGTGTAGCCATGGTCGCGGGAACCAACCCGAATTCCATATTCCGCAATGAGGTCACGTTATAACCTGGCTACGAGAAGGATAGAAGTTGAAACGTGACCTCCTGTGAATATGGGAATTCGGGTTCGCTTCCGCAACCATTACTGGCTCTTCAGTTTCTTTTCGTTTGGGATACATTCGGCTTCGTAGTTACAAGTATATCCAAAAAGCGAAGAATTCGAGAAGGTAAGAGGGCATTGTGGCTATTAGAATTACATATGTGTCTGGTAAAAGTGACTAGTAGATTCTAGATATATATATATATATATATATATATATATATATATATATATATGTATATATATATATATATATATATATACATATATATATATGCATACATGTATGTATGTATGTATATATATATCACACATGCACACATATGTACATTATATATGTGTATATATATATATATATATATATATATATATATATATATATATATATCATATATATCATTTTGGTATGAGGTTGTTGATATGCCTTATTATATATATATATGTATATACATAATATACTATATACTAGTATTTAATTTATATTATATAGATCGCCATATATATATACTGGATTTAACGGAATATGCTAAACTATATATATATATATATATATATATAAACCCGAAAATATGCGTTAGTAAAGCTTAGCATCTAAACCACTAGACACCGAGAACAATGCTTTACTAGAATGATAGATAGGCTTCTGTCTATATATATATATATATATATATATATATATATATATATATATATATATATATATATATATATATATATATATATATATATATATATATATATATATATATATATATATATATATATATATATATTATAAAGAGTTCAGTCCAAAAATACGCTATGAAAGTAAAACACTGATATACTCGGCCGGATAGGCCTCTGTCTATTTTGAACCTGAAAGTAGTGGATTCAACAACTCAGGGTAGTTTCAAACAGTGAAGTGGGTTATAAGAAATGCTCAAAATTGATTTTTATTTGCCTGGGGCACATGAACTGGCTTATAATATTCCATTTTCTATAGGCAAGTTCAGTCAGCCGCTTTTAAAGAGCCTATTATTGGTAGACAATATTCCTCTACAAATATTCCAGACAATTAAAATGTCAGGGCGCTCTGATGTCCTCATGTTCCTCCTTTGTACCTTTTAGCCAAAATCACGATCAGACCTCGCCCCGATATTTATAAATTAATCCGCCAGAGAACAGCGTGATTTTATCAGAATCATAACATTATTTAAACCGAAATTTTCCTCGGAAACCTACTTTTCATCAATGTCATTGCTTATTATCCCCCAACCATTATTGCTTCCTTGGTGATGGATTATCATTATATCGATCAAACAACACGTGGATTATTTAGGCAAAGAGCCGGTCGAAGCACCACGTCAGCCTTAAGACTCTGGAATGTGGTAAAGTAATTAGTGGAACATGTTTGCCTTAGTCACGTTACTTCGCCCTTGTGCAATTAGAAACTTTTGGGCCTATAGAGGATTCCCGATGCTTCTGGTTAATAGAGAACCAACGGTTCACTCAGCCTGATACATGTATATATAGATATAAGTACTATGGCACCCTGTGCGCACAGCACGTAATTCATTATATATCCAGCGTTAGATTTAAAACCTGGGTCCGGCATATCGTTTATAAGGACGATCGTACTAGTATTCTCCTGGTCCGTGTTCCTGGCATTCCCAAGCCTGCACCCACACATATATATCGGGAGGACTTCTGCAGCAGTAATTTAATGTATTTCAGTTCATTTTCCGTTTGATCTTGTGTAATAGGAGAATATACCTATTTTTGTATCCATGTGTTTATACTATATATTTGAATAATGAGCCTCTGCTCCCTTGTACTATCCTTTTAGTTTGTGTTTTATATGTCCTGGTTATCTTGCAAAGAATTTTAGAGTAAAGCGTAAATGTGGACATGTTTAGGAAGAAGTAGTTTGCAATTAGAAACAGGTTTTTGAAAGAGGTAATGGTGAAAAGAAGTTTGAATAATGAAAAATGTTCGACAATATTAAAAAGGGATATATGCTATTTGTTTCAGACGAGCTACTGATGAGCCTTCTGCCTGAGCATTATGAAGTGTGTCAAGAGAAGGGTCTGCAAACTTGGGCTGTCCTCAATTAAATTACAAAGTTACAGCGGAGTAAAACGTTTATCACTGTCTCGGTTTTAAATTACACCCACTCCTCATTAAAGAAACGGTCTAATGTTAGCAATACAACTGACAATATCGTTAACATGGATTGTCCGATCAAATGGTTTAAATAACGCTTAGTTAGTACTTGGGTATGCGAACAATTACAAGAGACACCAGAAAGTGTGTCCTAGCAACCTCATTATTAAAAATATTTTCAGGTAAACAAAAATATATATATATATATATTATATATATACAACATATGTATTTATAGATAAATGCGTATATATAAACATATATATATATATATATATATATATATATATATATATATATATATATATCCTCATATATATATTATATATATATATATTGTATATATATATATATATATATATATATATATATATATAAATATAAATTATGTAGAAGAGGATAAACTCTAGTCTTTCCATTACGGCTGCAAACTATATGAGCCAATTAGTTAACCATATACCTCATGTACTATATAGGTCGACAATATATATAGATTTATCATGAATGGACCAAAGTCGTATATATATATGGAACTGATACCTGCCCCTTGTTTGCAAAAATGCGAGGCTAGTACTACTGAATAGGTAGGGTATATATATATATATATATATATATATATATATATATATATATATATATATATATATATATATATATATATATATATATATTTATATATATATATTGTATATATATATATATATATATATATATATATATATATATATATATATATATATATATATATCTAGATATTATATCGTATGTATGTATAAAATATATATGTATGCATATACTATATCTTTATATATGTTATAATCCCTGTTTATATTCAAATCTGATTGGCATATCTGTTATCAATATTCAACTATTATATATGAACTGTCATTATTGAAATTCGTGATGAAATTATATATATTTCCATTAAATTTTCTCTCAGAAAAAAAGATAAACTAGAAAACATATATATATATATATATATATATACATATATATATATATATGTATATATTGATGATTGAGGCATATATATGCGTATCCAGAGAATATATATGTAGCTATAGTATATCTTCTAGCGGAGCTTTATTTATTTATACATATAATTATATGTAATTATACATACATATAGTTCGAAAAGGAGATGATATATATTATTCCAAATCATTGCCATCTGCTATAGTCCCGATATTCCCGAATCCCAACATAATTGTGTGAAGACTGAGCAGCTCATGGATACGAAAATGTCTCTGGAATCCAGATGCGTCACGTGTCCGATTGCAAAAACTTGGGATAAATCAGATATAGTTCATCCGTATATATATATCCTTCTTTGTGAAGATATGATCAATTTAGAAAACGAGGAAGCCGGTCAACGCCAGATATATAGACACGAAAGGAATAGCTTATACAGATAAAGCCCCTCTGCCATTGATACATAATATATATAAGATATATATATATATATATTCCTAGTGAACTTTGGCGTGGCCTAAAAATCCCGTAAGTATAATGCCTATATATATATGCGAAATTGATTTTCCACCTTCTGAGGA
>NC_089741.1:68855430-68862930 GCF_040412425.1 Macrobrachium rosenbergii
TAATAATAATAGCTGAGGACGCCTATTTATTATGTATACTACACATATATATATATATATATATATATATATATATATATATATATATATATATATATATATATATATATATATATATATATATATATATATATATATATATATATATATATATATATATATATATATATATATATATATATATATATATATATATACGTGTGTGTGTATAGTGACCAACTCGTGTGGATTTTTTCTTTTACTGAGGCTACCAACGTGTTCAAAAATGACTTTCATAGTATAGTACATTGTAACCTCTTTATAAAATTCCAAATTTGCACAGGATGTCTCATAGCGTTTGATGCTAAGCTTAGAGACTGCATTACCCGAACTCCTTTTACAGAGCGTGATGGTGTACAGAGTTCCCTTATTCATTGGCTTTTTTCCTTTACATATTGATTTCCAAACACGTTTACTTACTTTCAGTCCATATTTTATTTTTATATTTTTTTTCTATTTTCTTTTGTTCAAATAAAAATCTTTATTTAAAACAGCTTAAAAAAGTATGATTTATAGACATGATAAAGATATTACTAGTTTTAAGCTGTTTATAAAAACAAGTCCTTCAAAATGCACGAGAACAACAAGGACCAACATTGTGCTGCTACTTCTACTACTACTACTACTACTACTAGAACCATTATTATATGAATCTGTTAATCACATTCAGCTAATGTATGTACAGTGATTATTTTTTAATTGATCCTTAAGTGCTGTGGATTACAGTAGTGTCCCTGTAAGCCAATGTGAATGGGTTTACATCCTACTTGGTTAGGTTGTATTTTTTTATATATAACCCAATAGGATTCAATGATTACATGAATATCCAAAACGGGGAGTACGTCTTGTAGTTGAGATTTCTGTTTACGTAAACTTGGTCAAGAAATACCATTAATAATAATAACATTATTATTATTATTATTATTATTATTATTATTATTATTATTATTATTATTATTATTATTATTATTATTATTATTATTATTATTATTATCCCAAATCTCTTTCCGTCTTTGCTATGTAAAACGAATCTCCACCTATAAATCTTGAAGTATTTTAGTAATGCTTCCTTTCCCTTTTCACTCAACAAAGGACGCAGGCGCTTTTCACCTCATCCCCCTGGTAAAAAATGCAGGTAATTTCATGTGTGATATTCTCTTTTGCCTGCTTCAGCTTGTGAGATCTTTAAGACGGTCTTCCTTCAACATGACTCTGCGCCTTTATATTGCGGATTCTTTAACAAATTGTACAGCAGACCAAGTCGAATATTATTTGCTATAAAAAGTAGCTACATTATAGTCGCGATGACATGTCTTACCTGTGCAATTTTAAACAATTTTAATCTCGCGTTGCTATCATTAAAAATTTGTAGCCCTAAATTTACATTTTGTTTATCAAAGGAAGCAATATCGCGCTTATACACCTAGAACTGGATGTTTTTATACAATTTATCTAAAATTTGGAAGATATTGAAGGTCGTGTGAGTATTAATGTGGAGACAGAAATTTTACTAGTACTCCATCTTGTGAAGAAACATAAACATCACATATTACTGTTTTTATAAAAGTATAATTTAAGTGAGCACATTTCAAGAATCTTTATACAAAATCATTAATCAAAGGTTTATGCTCACAGACAGGGTAACACTCTACCCACACACACACACATTGCACACACACACATTCACACACCGTATATATATATATTATATATATAATATATAGTATATATATATATATATTTTCTCTATAGCCTATTATTATTTCTGTTAGAACCATGTGTGTGTTTCTGTGTGTGTGTGTGTGTGTGTGTGTGTGTGTGTGTGTGAGTGGGTGGGTTAGTGTCTTGATCATCAGCTGATTAATGATTTTGTATAAAGATTCTTTCAGTGCTCACTTAAATTGTAATTATATAAATGCAGTAATATGTGGGTTTATATGTTTTCTTCACAAGATAGTACTAGTAAATTTCTGTCTCCACAATTAATACTCACACTACCTTCAATATCTCCTAAATTTTATGATAAAAAAAGTATAAAGAAAAATCCAAGTTCTCTTGATGTATAAGCACGATATTGCTCCCTAAAGCGTTACCGCTTCCCAACTAGGCTACAAATCAAGGATATAGCAACGCGAGATTAAAGGCAGGCGAGTAATCCCACGTAAGTACACAGGTATTACATGTCATCACGACTTTGAGTCAAAAGCAAACAACTCTTCGACTTGGTCTGCAAACACAACTTGTTAAAGAATCCGCAATGTCCCGACGCAGAGTCATGTTGAAGGAGAGACCGTCTTGGAAGATGAGAGCGAAGCAGGCAAAAGAAAATAACACGTAAATTTACCTATTTTTTTTGTAAGGATGGGCCAGAATAGCGCTGTATGTCTGTTGAGTGATAGGGAAAGTGAAAGCACTAAGATACTACAAAGTATATGGGTGCAACGCCCTCAACATACGGAGCAAAAACAGGTAAGAAAGCTAATAAAATAATAATAATAGCAATAATTGGTACTAAAATAATAATAATATACACATACATATGAATATATATACTGTGTATTTATATATATATATATTATATATATATATATATTTTATATATATATATATATATATATATATATATATATATATATATTTATATATATATATATATACATGCCATATATATATATATATATATTTATATATCATATATATATATATATATATATATATATATATATATATATATATAGAGTATATATATATATACATATATATATATATATATATAAATATATATATATATATATATATATATATATATATATATATATATATATATATATATATATATATATATATATATATTTATATATATAATATATATATATATATATATATATATATATATATATATATATACTATACATATAAATATTTGGTATTCCATATATATATATATATATATATATATGTATAATATATATATATATATATATATATATATATATACCACTATATATATATATATATATATATATATATATATATGTATATGTATATATATATATGTATATATATATACATATATAATATAATATATATATATATATATATATATATATATATATGAAATATATATGTGTGTGTGTGTGTGTGTGTGTGTGTGTGTGTGTGTGTGTGTGTGTGTGTATGTATGTGTGTTTGTCTGGAATTACAGTAATAAGTTCTATGAACTTACATTTTGACGGACTGAGGACAGGTGTAGTAACTTAGTGCTGTGAAATATTTGCTGAAAATAGGAGGGATAACACTCCCCGTGATCACCCCTTCTAAGGATAAAAAAGCTTATCTTTTTTTTTTTTTTTTTAGTTGAGTAAATACTGAGGAAAGAAAATGGGCGCACATAAAATACCAATGGGGAAAGAGAAGAGATTTTCCATACGACGGTGGATTAAGTGGAACTGTATATATGCTGTAAGAAATCTCTCTATGGCAGGCAGTGGGAAGATGTATGGTCATCTGCTTGCGGCTAAAAACAGCGAGCGTCCATGTCCTTTAGAACTGGTTCAGTAGTTTTAAATTGTTCGTCTTACTAACTAGAGCTGCTTCAGGTAGCTGATATTTGAAAGAGAGGTACTTACATTAATTTGTGATGATTCTCAGCTTTTCTGTAGTTAATACTTGGTATTTGACTAAAATGAGAGAATTTTTATATGCGTATTTTACTTATCTTGGTTTTAGATTTTACTCTGGGTAGAGCATTTCCTTCTGCCCCTTCATATTTAGTGACCTCCATTCAAGGAAGCTTGTATGCGCCAACATTTTTATTTGGAAGAGTTCTGTTCCTGTGAACATTACTGACCGGCAATTCAATTTTATTTTGGCAATAAAAGCAAAAATATTTAATCTCCCCACAGTTTCAAGGATGTCTTTGATGAAATCTCGTTATAGCGTTAAGATTTTATTGTTATGATTCTTAATTCTGTATCTTTATACTTAGGGCAACAAATTCTTGTTGCAGAAAAATTAAAAATACTTTGCTTGCTTGTTGGTGCTAGTTGGTCGAAAGAGTCCTCACGTTGCTTTCAGAATCTTGCATTTCCAAACATTACTATAAAATAAACCACCTTTATGCAAAGGCCCGTGTTGGAACATACATACATGCATACATACACGCACACTCACACACACATATACACGCATACACACACACACACACACACACACACACACATATATATATATATATATATATATATATATATATATATATATATATATATATATATATATATATATATATATATATATATATATATATATATATATATATGTGTGTGTGTGTGTGTGTGTGTGTGATGTGTTTGTATGTGTGCATATATACATGTTCTACATTAAAAGACAAAATAGAACTAAGACGGTATTCTGCACTTGCTTAAAAATCGTTACGTCGCTCACAAGAGAATATACAAACATGAAAAATTTGGGGAGAAAAAGGGACTATCATTTTAGCAGAAGATGACAAAGAACTTTCCACTTCGCTCCACCAGAGAAAAGAAGTGAAAAAAGGTTCATGCACGGCGAAACAAGAGAACGAAATCCTGGTAAAGGGCAATTTTTCTTCATCGATTTTTCAGCGTTTGAAATAAAGTTACAATTTTTTTGATCCTCTGTCTGAAAGGCACATATTTTGATTATAAATAAAAATAAATCTTTGGCAACTATTCAGAATATAGTATTTTTTTCTGTAATGTATAATTTAGGACTAAAAATGTGCTGAAAAACACGAGAAAACTGACCATCCTTTGACAAAATAATTTTCAAGTAGCTGATTGAGTAAGCTATGGAGAATTTCCTTTAATCACGTATAATTAATTCTGCGTTTGTGTCTCCCATCCTTTTTGCAATAATTGGCATTTCGTTCACCCAATTCTCAAAGAACTATACCTCTCCTTACCTGCTTCTCTGAATCTGGTCTTAGTTGTTATTAAATGTTATGAAAAATATTTGTGCAAAAATAATTTTACTGATGTTCGTCCTTTCTTGTAAGTATTCTCCTGGCCTTAGTTTGCTCATTATCTCATATTGCAACCATGTGTACTGCATTTTAAAAGAATTTACTTGTTTTGCTCTGTAGCACGTGATTTAATAATACTTATATTTTTTAACTAATGGACTGAACAAATGAAAAGCATGAGTCTCAGGCTCCAGTTACAGGTATCGACTCCGTAATTCAAATTATTACGACTTGTTTTCGTCGAAACTTTGTAATGTGCAATTACTCCAGACGTTCACTTCTGCAGTAATCTAATAGTGTTCCCTAAGTTCAAAAAGAGCAAATGCTCCAGGGGACACTCTCACCAGGCCTAACTCACGTGCAAGCTAACGAGGAACAAAAACAATGACGTATTAATCCATTTCATCACAGTACGACCTCCATTTCGTAATTCCACCGGCGTTATTCGACGCCTTCATAATCCGTATAAATACTCTTGTCACCAATTGTCAGCATTCATAATTGTAACATTTTTATTTCTATACGAAAATAACTTTTTTTTAGTTCATATCCTCAGCTGACAGTGAAACACTTTTGGGATCACGAAAATGTTCTCTATTGGAATCAAAATTATATATGATTAGGCAGCAAAGCCGAAATGATAAAGGCAAATTGTAATGTACTTACTACTTTTAAGCTTTACGCCTAACAAACATAAAATATAAAACATGTGAAAAGGAAAGAGTAAGAAACTGCCTCACCTCCCCCACCCCTAAATAAAGTAGGAAAATAATAATAATCGGTAGATTGACCTTTCTTCGGGCTTTTACATGAAAGTAAAGTAGAAGGCACATAAAATAAATGAATAAAATTCAGATGCTCATGCAGACTGCACATAATCTCTACACTGGAGGACAGTGCCCTTTAGAGGTCAAGCAGTCAAGCAAACAGAAGTCTGGAAAAAATTTGCCTCGTATTTTGTTCAGATTTGATAATAGGAGAATCATTTTCACCTAATACTACGAACGAATAGAATATCAGATTAAGGTGCAGTAAATTTATGTTTATATTCAGCCACACTAGAAACAGTAAGGATATCTATTTTGATAAATGTTTGTATTCGACCAGCTGAGGATTGATATATATATATATATATGAATTCAGTTCTCCATAAATGTATGCTTGCACACACAAACTTGCACACAAATGTTGACGAACACAAAAGATTTAGGGAACATAGCTTTAACCCTTCGTTAGTACCCTCACTGCTTGAAACACTGTTAGTACCCTGGGGTATTTGAACACCCCAATCTTAAATTTCATGTCCTGTTCCTTATCATTTCATGATGTTCATTATGTTTTCTTTGTGAGTTTTTATAGTTACCAATAAGTAAGAAAATCTACATTTGCTGATACTGAAGAATACTTTGTATCAGATCAGGCCAGTCCCATAAAATAGTTAAATTTCGACTTGCGTCATACCTTACAGGGATAAGGAAAATGAAAATATATATTAAACATATTTATTTTTTTTCATATCAACAAAGGCAATATCAATTAACAGTTATTAATACATATGAACTTGTATAAAAGAGCAGAAAGAGTGAAAAATAACAGAATTGTTCAGTTATATTGAGTTGCACGTAAAAATTATAGTCAATGATACATAGATTATTTTAGTCTGATTCATCTCCTGATTGGTCCTTCACATGCTGTGCAACTAACAGACAACTTGCTGTGATCATTGCAGACATGTTTACCACAACTTGTACACAATGTTTTGACTTTACGGTCACGTGACCTGTCACAAAATGCGCATCTTTTTGCGCTTCGTAACATTGGCGTCTCCGTGGTTGCAGCAGTTTCTGCACCTTTTGGCAAACAATCTTCCAATTCCTGTTCTAAGGTCCTTTTTAGACGTATGTTCTGCATTTCCTCTTCAAATTATCCTCAATGAGTTGCATACTTATGCTCTTGATGAAAAATCTTCATTTTAGTTTGTTCTCAGGCTTGTGACTGTTTAAAACATATGCATTTATTGTTGAAACATTCAGCAGACAGTAAAAAACAGTCAAAGGCCAACGTCTGCTGTTTCTTGAGGTGTCATACTCTCCAGCCATTTGATCAACCATATCTACTCCACCTTTGGTAGCATTGTAGAAGGTGATAATATCTGGCTTCTTATCATCACCAGAGGTTGATCGATTTTTATCATCAAGATGCATACTACTGAGGAGAACAACATTTTTCTTTTTAGTATCCGGGACATATGAAACAAGAGTAATCTTATTTGAAAACTCAAACATGCTGCTACGCCTACCCTCTTCTTCACATCTAAGAATTCTAAAGGAATCTCGCACATTATTCTTTCTAAGAGTTCCAACTGCAGTCAACTTATCTTCATCAAGTAATTTTCTTATAAGTGGGTAAGTGGTATACCAGTTGTCAAATGTAACATTTCGCCCTGATCCAGAGAT
>NC_089741.1:68870430-68897930 GCF_040412425.1 Macrobrachium rosenbergii
AAATCCACGAATGAAAGAGAAACAATGGAGTACTTCAAAGCCTTTTCACTTCTTGTCCTTTACTTAGAAAAAGACAAAAAGTCGGAAGGCCTTGCAGTACTCCATTGTTTCTAATTCCTGCGTATTTTGTCTTTATATATATATATATATATATATATATATATATATATATATATATATATATATATATATATATATATATATATATATATATATATATATATATATATATATATATATATGTCACGATTATAGCAAGTACCTGGTTATTTCACAACTAATCTCAAAATTCAAAAATATACCTCACTTCAGCCAGATACCTGAACTCTCATAACATTAATTGTTACGACTGAGTACTCTAAATTTAACAGTGATCCCTTAAGAAAAAACTTATTTATCAATCACTTGAAAAATCAAACTAAGTTCATCAGAATATGTGTGAGGTATCAAAATTTAAACTAGAAATCTTCTAGAGTAAAAGGGCATCACTCCATCAAAAAACTCTAACTGTTTCCCTGGTCTTAATTCACTTTAGCAAAACTAAAAGAACAAAACATGTTTATCACTTTGCCTTATGCACACACAATCAATCCTATTCACTGGTGATCAATAAATGAAACACTGTTTTCTAAAAATGTTAAATACAAAAATTTATTTTCAAATTCAAAGTTTATAATTAGAATTCACAATTAATTAGAATTCACAATCTGAAAAATTTACCATTACTTGAAAATAACACAACACTCAATTAATTCTTGAATTGAATTATGAAACAAAACTAATTCACAAAAACTTTATCAGGAATTTAAATTAATCAAGCAAAATCTAAACTATCAAGAATTACTCAAGATTTAAAAAGAAAATCTTAACACATGAGATATCAAAATCAAATATGCAATGTTAAATTACGTATGCAATGTTAAATTACCAAGAAATATTTAAAATGCTATGTAAATAAATGTTACATCACAAACATAAAAAATGTGAAAATATAAAGAGATTGTAAATAGAAAATCACACAAAAATACACATAAGATTTATCAATAATGATATCACTTGTTCAGAATTTCCTAACTTATCATACCATGGTATCAATAAGTAAAATTCACGTTAACTTACAAAACTTGTGAAAACCTCTGTAAATCACTTGCTGCAGCTGCGTTACACAAAAACACACTTTTTTACCAGGCACCGTTACGAACTAAATAACTTTGCTAAATTCAGATCTCAAAAGTCAATGTTAATATGTGACCACACAATACTACGTTAAAAGTGATCTCTTCCTAAAAATGAGAGAGAGAGAGAGGGAACCATATCGACTGGTCTCAGATATCAGAATGAAATAGATTTTAGGATTCCAGTAATACGTGAAACAATTACATGATGTCATTAAAGCATTTTGGGTGCGAGATACAAAAGGGAAGCTTTAGAAGCAGGGAAGTGACATCACTAAAGCGTTTTGGGTGCGAGATACAATGGAGAAGCTTCTAGAAGAAAGTTACGTCATCCCAGCAAAACGTTTTGAACGCATCTTACAAAACATGACTTAATTGATCAGGACACGTATTCTTTCTCTCAAAGTGGCATACGTGACTTGAACATGCAACAACGTGAAATCACTCGTCTCGAGCCCGTATGGGACGAATCGGCGTTTGTATTCGCAACCTGTCATCACAACCCAGAACAAAGCGCTCACTCTTGTCTCAACTGATGACAACTGAAATGAAACAAGCCTTGGTGGACACACACACGTGTTCACATACTACGCTTTTACCAAGAAAGATATTCGTTCTAAATTACGTTACTATTAAAATTATAATAACAATTCTAAATTATGCTATCAAGTTAATTAATTATTAGTTCTTTTGAGATCTGATGCCAAACTAAATATGACACTTCAATAATCACTATCATTACACATAACACATGAAAAAAGTAAATATGTCAAAATTATAGGAGGATATACGTATTACAAGGCAACCTCATGAAATTCCTTCCCCCAGAAGATTACTTATCCTGGGTTTGAATCCAACGATTCACAATGGGATAAATAATCTGCTATGACATTATCTTTTCCTGAAATGTGTTTAACACTTACATTATACGGTTGCAGGCATAAAGACCACCTGGGCAGTCTCATATTATTATTTTTCATCTTATTGATGAATGAGATGGGGTTGTGATCCGACAATACTAAAATTTCTTCATTCCTAGGTCGGTTCACATACAATTTAAACTTTTTCAATGCTGTGATTAATGCTAATGTTTCTTTTTCGATTGTTGAGTAAGTTTTTTGGTGCTTTTTCAACTTTGAAGACATGAAACATACTGGATGGAAGATTTTGTTGTCATCTTCTTGAAGTAGAACAGCTCCAATTCCACAGTCGGATGCATCAACTTGTATCTCGAACTTTTTATTGAAGTCTGGAGCTTGAAGCACTGGTCTCGAAGTTAATATGGCTTTAACCTTCTCAAATGATTCTTGACATTCTGGAGTCCAAACAAACTTTCTTTTAGGACTGGTTAAGTCAGTTAAGGGAGCTACTACGGCTGAGAAATTTGGACAGAATCGGCGATAAAATCCAGCCATGCCCAAAAACTTTGTAGCTGTTTCCTCGTAGCAGGAGGGGTAGCCTTACGGATACCTTCTACATTAGCATCAATAGGAGAGAAGGCCTTTTCCAACTTCAAATCCTAGATACTGTACAGTTGCCTTTCTAAACTCAGTTTTGTAAGTTGATTGTTAGTCCTGCTTCCCGAAGTTTCTTGAACACTTTCCTTAATATCTTCAGATGTTCTTCCCATGTATTAGAATAAATCACAATGTCATCATCACCTACTCTATTGATCCTAGTAGTTGATCCATCACTTGCTGGAATGTTGCAGGTGCATTCATCAGACCAAATGGAAAAACAGTGTATTGATACAGTCCAAAAGGAGTAATGAAAGCTGACAGCAACTTAGCATTCTCATCTAAGGGAATTTGATAATATCCTTTCAACAAGTCTATCTTGAAACAAATTTGGCTTGCCCAATATTATCAAGTAATTGATCAATAAGAGGCAAAGGATGATTGTCAACCACACTGATGGAATTCAGTTTCCTATAATCAGTACACATCCTAAATGAGCCATCTGGTTTCTTCACTAACACACAAGAAGAACTATAATGACTTGAACTGGGTTCTGCTAATCCATGCTGCAACAAATATTCAACTTCTTTCTTCAAAACATCTCTGAAAAGGTGATAAGAGATAATCTCTTTGTTTTAAAAGGTTTTCCATCTTCTCTGATCTTTATCTCATGCTTTGTCAGATTGGTACACCTAGGTACATCTGCAAAAATTTCAGGAAACTTCTAATCACCTCACTTAATTCACTACTTTGCTCAACACTCAGATGTTTTAGTTTATCTTCCAAATTTTCCAATATGGAAGAATTGTTCATCTTGTTTTCAGCTCCCAATTCATAGCCATCATCGTCCTCT
The DNA here is from genome assembly GCF_040412425.1 of Macrobrachium rosenbergii. Taxonomy (NCBI): domain Eukaryota; kingdom Metazoa; phylum Arthropoda; class Malacostraca; order Decapoda; family Palaemonidae; genus Macrobrachium; species Macrobrachium rosenbergii. The sequence continues at coordinate 68,873,916 of NC_089741.1, forward strand.
GTAGATGAAGTTGTCTGTGTTATTGACACTGTTTCAGTTTTAGTCTCTGAGAAGTAAGGTTTCAAAAGATTCACATGTATCTTCCTCTGTTGTTTCCTTCTTCCTGGTGTTTCAATCACATAAGTTCGATCACTTAACTTCTCTATTATCCTATAAGGACCTTGAAACTTATTGGTAAGGGGAAATCTTTTCACTGGTAAGAACACTAGAACTTGCTGTCCAATACTAAAATTTCTTAGCTTAGTCTTAGCATCATATTTTCTTTTCATTTTCTCTTGACTTATTTTCAAATTTTCTAAAGAGAATTTTCTAATTTCTCTTAACCTTTTCCTCAAATTCTTCACATATTCTCCTTGGATTTCCTCCTTCCCAATTCTCTGCAAGAATCTTCAATGGACCTCTAATGTCTCGACCAAAATCATTTCATTTGGTGAACATCCAATACTTTCTTGATAAGCATTCCTTAACATCAAATAACATTAAAGGTAAAACCAGCATCCCATTCTTTTCTGATTCCATAACAATACTTAGTTAACATACTTTTCAGTGTCTGGTAGAACCTTTCCAAGGATCCTTGAGTCTCTGGATGATAAGCAGTTGATAACTGTTGTTTCACTCCTAACAAGTTCATCACATCCTGGAACAATTTAGAAGTAAAGTTCGTTCCTCTATCACTTTGCACAATTTCAGGTATTCCAAACTTGGAGAAAAACTCCGCCAACTTCTCAGCAATTACCTTTGTACTTACACTTCTTACAGGAATCACCTCAGGATACCTTATCACTGGACACATTAATGTTAACAGATATTCATTTCCTTGCTAAAGGGTTCGCATCTAACTTCTATGGGTTGTAGGGGGGCTTTCTGAATGGTTTCATTCGGTTTTCCAGCTATCTGGCAGGTGTAACATTCTGCAAGAACCTGCTAACATCCTTGTGAAGTCCAGGCCAGAAAAAATACTTCATAATCTTCTCAACAGTCTTCCTGATTCCCATAAGTCCAGACTCGTGAGCTACTGCTACAACTTGTTTCCTCAATGGATGTGGAATCAAAATTTGATGATATTCACCCCACTCAGCATTTCCTGGTATATCTGCAGGTCGATGCTTCCTCATTAGCAATCCTTCCTTTAGACAATAACTGGTATGAGTTTATTGCATCTCTCCTTAATCAACAACTCTAAACAATAAATCAGCCAATGTTGTATCCTTCTTCTGCGGTTCCATTGGCTTCTCTCTTGTCACTTGACCAACTTCAAGGGCTGAACTCTCCATATCTGCTAACTCTGCTTTTGTAGTTTCACTACTATCTTCCGGAACACTTTGACTGCTTGGAGTCTCTTCAATAACAACAGGATCTTCTTCTTCTTGGGAAATCTCTTCATTACTAACACTAGGGAAAACTTCACTTTCTTGGAACAGTTCTTCTAAGCTCAAAGATCCTTCACTTGATTCTTCTGGTGAAGGTAAATTCTCAGTATTTTCACTTGCAGATGTAGTTCTCTTCATACTCCTGGTAGTTGCACAACTTGGAAACAGGTGGGGTTTTTCTTCTCTAAATCTACTGTAGGACTAATCCTCAACGGTTTGTCTGTCACTATAGGACATGGAACAAACAGTGCACCACCAACTTCATTACCCAGTAAAACATGCACACCTTCAACAGCTAGTGAGTCCTTTACAGCAAAATCAACATTCCCTGTCACCAATTCACAGGACAAATGCAAACAGCATACAGGGGTTACCTCTTCTCCTCCTATACCCTTCAAAATAACTGAATTTCTGGTAAGATTCTTCTCCAACTGTGGATGAGTACCACGAACTACCACACTATGGTTACTCCCATATCATGTAATACCTTGACTGGTACCTGCACACTCCCCTTGAGTTGCCAGCGTACCTTCATAGATATATGGTTAAAAGCCTCCAAGCTGCTCAGACACTCACTGCTTGAGGTTACATTTCCACTGGTTGCTAAACACTCTGCTTGTTTAGTCTCAGTCTTCCCAACTATCTCAGCCTTCCCCACACTGCTCTTCATAGTTTGTTTCACCTGGCTACCTTTGACCACTTGACCAACTGGTTTGGTCTGCTGTTGTGTCTGATAACAATCTCGACTGTAGTGTCCTGCTCTTCCACACTTGAAGCAAACATTAGTTTTCTGTATCTTTCTTGAGAAAGACTGGATGATGAGGACTTGACATTCAATTGCTGAGGTGTATTACCTGACTTTGTACTGGCATTGCTACTAGAGAAGGATTTCCCAGTTGTAATGTTCCTGAAATTTGGATGAGACCTAAAACCTGTGCATTGTTGGTTCTGGTACCTGACATTATAATTTCTTTTGCTAGAAATTATAATATCAAATCTTCACTCAGTGTAGCAGCTTTGTCAAGTTTCTTAACCTCTCTTGCTCTTAATTAGGCTCTTATGTGTTCAGGAATTCCTCTAAGATATTGTTCTAGGACTACTAACTCTTCAAATTCGTCCATAGATTTAACTTTAGCAGCCTCCAGCCATCGTTTAAAACATCTCTTACTTTGTAGGCATAATCCAAGAAAGTCATCTTGTCATCCTTTCTCAAAGATCTGAATCTTTCATTGTAATATTCAGGGTCATCTGGTAAACTTGTAGCACATTGTGTTTGAGTACCTTGTAATCTTTACACTGATCTGCTGATAAGACTCAATAGGCACTTCATCCTTTACCAATGAGAACACTCTGTAACAAGACTGACCATTTATCCTTCTGGCCATCCCATACCTGAAGCCACTTTTTCAAAGTGATCAAAAAACTCATCAGGAGCTTCTTCTGTAAATTTTGGATTAACTTCTGCACTCTTACTACATCAAATACAGGCTCTGAGTTACCTTGGATACAGTTAGACAGTGTTACAAGGTAATGTGGATTGAGCTTCTATTAATTTCATCTCTCTTCTTCATGCTCTTGCTCTTCTCTTTTTCTCTTTCTCTTTCTTCTTTGCTCTTGCTGCTGCTTTTTCTTTTCTCTTTCTCTTTTTCTTTCTCTTTTCTCTCTTCTTCTTCTGTTTCTTTCTGTTTTCATTTCTTCTCTTTCTTTTTCTGCCTGCATTCTCAGCTTAATCAAACTTTTTCTTTTCTCTCTTTCTTTTTATGCTTGTCTTTTCAGCTTAATCAGGCTTTCTTCTGCAGCAATGCTTTCTCTTCTACATCACTTTTCTTTTTTTACTCTTGTTTATTCATAAATTCTGCCTCAGCTGCATTCAACAATTCTTGCCTCTCCCAACTCCTCATTTGTTTTACCAGAGTCCATCAATGCTTGGATTGCAATACATCTGATTTGTGCCTTAATCATACCACTAGACACATTACCCCACATGCCACAGCTAAATCAATCCACTATGCCTTAGTCAGGTTGGATTCAGATAACTCTTGGATGGAAGGCGCTGCTAAAAACTTCTTCACATTGAACAGAGCCATTTTCTCTAAGTTACTCAACTAAATAATTCACAATACAAAAACAAAAAATAACTATGTGGTCACTCCCTATCAAAATATATCCCTAACACCACCAGTGTAAACCATAAACCAGACTGATATTTTGTTTTGTTCCCGGGTTTGGGTACCAAACAATATACTGTCATGATGTGTACCAAGTACCTAGTTATTATGCAAACTAATCACAGAATTCAAAAATTTACCTCACTTCAGCCAGATACCTGAACTCTCATAACAATAAAAATTACAAATGAATACTCTAAAGGTAACAGTGATTCCTTAAAAAAAACTTATTAAATAATGTGAAAAATCAAACTAAGTTTATCAAAACAAGTGGGAGGTATCAAAATTTAAACTAAACCGCCTCTTCTTCCTTGTGTTTCACTCCATCAAAAAAACTACATTAATCATGTTGTATCTTGTTCACTTGTTAAAACTTTCAAAGATTCTTTATGTTTCTCATTTATGTATCATTCTATGGCAATCCTATTCACTGATATATATATATGCCATGTTTTCAAAAATGTTAAACACAAAAATTTATTTTTGAGTCCGTTAAATTAGAATTGCTGATTGTTGTGCCAAAATGTCCCCTTTGTTGGGTATGCTGTATTTAGTCCGTTAATGGCAATTAATTCCCGAATTAAAAGGATGAATCAAAGACCTAAACTTGACGCCATGTTTAGTCCATTTAAAGCCTCTCTGACAAAAATTTAAACTATTCCGTTAATGGCTGGGCCAAAACTGAAAATCAGGGTCACCAGTGTGAGGTTCAAAAAGGTCAAATAGCGAGACTGATGGTTTAAATGTTCACGATGCAGATACTTATAATGTGGAAAGAGATATTTAAAATGCTATGTAAATAAATGTTACATCACAAACCATAAAAATTGTGTTGGTTGCAAAATATAATATAAATATAAAAGCATTACAGAACATGTACAAGGCAGATTTATCATATAAGTGAATAGGCCATAGAATGATTGTTCAATGAGATAAATAAAGAATCTGAAACAATAACAAGTGACAAATAAGAAATGATTAACGTACAAATGCAGAGCAAAACACAAGGCACGGAGAGGCTCTGAAATCACTTACAGAAGTATCAACAGTTAAACAAAAAATACACTTTTTAAAGGGCATCACCCCATCAAACAACTTTAACTTCAGTCTTAATTCACTTAATGTTAATAAACTAAAGGAACAAACATGTTTATCACTGATTTTTTTAAATACAAAACTTCATTTTTAAATTCACTTTATAATTAGAATTCACAATCTGAAGAAATTTACTATTACATGAAATCAACACAAAAATTTAATTAAATCACAAAAACTTTAATTTATCACAAAATTAAGTTAATCAAGCAAAATTTAAACTATTAAAGAATTACTCAAGATTTGAAAAGAAAATCTTAGTAAATGAAAATTGAATCAAGTATGCAATGTTAAATTATCAAGAAATATTTAAAATGCTAGGTAAACAAATGTTAAATCACCAATCAAAAATGTGAAAAATCAAGAGGTTGCAAACACAAGAACACACAAATATACACAAAAATTTATCAAAACAATTTCACTAAGGCAAAATTTCTCAATATACCTGATTATACCATGGTAATAATAAAAAATTCACTTCACTCTTGTCTCAACCTTGTGAAAACTTTCACAAAATCATCTGAAATACAGCTGCTTGAGATTCACAAACATACTTTTTGTTAGGCGCATACATACACACTTTTCCTACATTCAGATCTCAAAAGCTAAGATTAATACCAGTGATCACAAAATTATTTTACAATTAATTTCTCTATTGAGAGAAGAGAATCAGAGAGAGAGAGAGAGAGATCTGAAAAACCAAACAAATGGTCTCTAAAATCAGAATGAACAAACTTTAGGATTCCAGCAAGAAATGCAACAGTCAGATGAAGTCATTACCAGAGCACAACGTGTTGGGGCCAACTATTATAGAACAATATGTGATCAGAGCAATGCAGTCTTACCAAACATGACGTAATCGATTGAGACGTGCATTTACTCTCAAAACGGCACACGTCTCTACCAGAAATTGTATGGGACAAAGCTCTAACGAAATCTCAACATGATTAACACAGACGGCACCTGGCCAGTCACAAATGGCACAAAACCTTAACAACTCGGATTGCCATTCCATGTTGTCTTTCGTGATGACAACTTATCAAATCACGACATACGAAATCATGAGTACAGAACACTTGTTGCTGGGGACAAAATGTGTGATCACATACTGCTTTATTTTACTAAAACATATTACTAATTCTAAATCACGCTGTAAAGTTACCCAAATCACCAACTCTTTGAGATCTGACATTACACTACATACGATATTTCAACAACTATTATCATTACACAAAATAGATTATAACTAGAACAGTAAACATATCAAAATCATGGAACGATATACATATTAAAAGGCAACATCATGAAAATATGTATATGTATATATTACACACAATTTAAAAAAGAAATTGACAAACTTTTCTTTGTTTATTGGTTTTATAAGGAATATTTCTTTTATTCAGGATAAGCGGTAAATCTAATTTTTATGATATAAAACAAGAGAAATATACTTTTACTTATTTTTTTATTGTGGGCCACTTTCAAAAATCAAACTGGCCACTTTTGGCCCACGGGCATGGATCTTGGATGGCCCTGGTATAGAGTAATTGTCTTTACATGCCAAATGCTTATGCCTAGTGTTTGTCTGACCAAGAATTAATCCTTGGCCCTTCCGACTAAAAATACAAGCTTAACTCTTTCGAATTCTAGCCCTTAAAAGATGCTTAGAATTTAATTTACAATGTGTCATTTTTTGCGACATGTGCTGTAGCATCATTTCTCTAAATCATCCATGCGATCTTGAAAACAACCACTTTCTTTTACGACGAACTTAAATCTTTCCTATCAAATTGCTAATGAAAGATGGCAGCAACATCCACAGTCCCGAATTCCTAACTTTATCGAGGCCCGTCAGGTGTTTTCTAAGAAAAATTTTTCAAACAACGGGGGAACATGGTAGCATTGATCGGATGATATCGATGGCTTATTGATTGTTTTAACTATCAAACTTTCTTCAGTAACCATAAAATGCAAGTTTATATATACAAACAACACTCGTCCTTTTTATATAAATCATAAACATGCCGATTTGTATCGAAAATATACCAACACAAGCACAAGAAGGAAAAGCTTTATATCAAATGCAAACAGACGATGAGTGTCGTGAAAAAAATTGGATCCGTTTTTTCTCGACAATCCTTCACAACGTTCAGGATAAGCGAGGGGGAGTAATAAGCAGGCGGCTGAGTTCGTGGTTCGCTTTTTTTCCCTCTAAATATGTTTGGCTATTATTTGTGTCCGGCGAATTGCCTGTGTTGTCTGTGTCGGCAATGTCAGAGAGGCTCTTTTACATATTATAATTCATCCTCCTTTAGTTAAATAACCCATGCATAAATTTTGAAAAGGAACAGAGGTGACGACGAGACATGCAGAGGGGCAAAATTTGTCTTTCTCGAGGGCATACCATTAAGGTAAGATAAGCACTCTCCATGTCGTCACCTCCCCAGCCAAATTGTTCATTTTAAAGTCAAGAGCCGGTTCCTTTGGTATTTAAATTAATCCCTTCACATTTTTGCCATTCGGGGCTTGCTGTAGTCAATGTTCATTTAAAGTGTAGCTATTTGTTCGAAAATAAGTTTGTACAAAATTGTAGCTTTTAGTCATGTTTTTCCTAGTGAGTTTTGTATAGCTTTCAGCATTGTCTCTTGCAGCCGACCGCGTGGTCCTAATTGTGTTAATGTATGTTAAATTTAATTAGTTATTTTTCTTAAATAAAATTGTAAACCCTGCCTGATCTTGATGGACCTTCTCAAAAGATGTTTGCCTGTAGTGCCCTTCAGGCCTTTCCATCCCAGTCCCATGCCATCAGGGATAAAACCTCCCAGTCGTGGGGAAAATTCTTTTTAATGAGCGTCCAATAATTATGATTCATCGGTGGCCGGTAATAAATTCACGGGAAAAAAAGTCACATTAATTTTGTCTTTTGTTTATGCATTTACAGTAATCCCCATCGGGCTTGTAATAAACATGCCGCAAAGGTGGATACATACCGTGTTAAAACCATGTGTCGGTGCCTCTCGGATGTTACTAAAGTTCGCATCGATTGTCACAGAGGCGTTAGCTATCGTACCCTGCATGGGGTGCAGTTATCTAATCGGAAAATTTCCAATATTCGAGAGCATGCGAAAAATGCAAAATAAACATTGAATGTAATCAGTTTAAAATTCTGTCGAGGGCTCATCTCCTCATCTGCAGCAGCTGGCAATCCTCGAGTCTCTTTAAAACAGGCAGTTCCGAAGTAAAACAATCAAACTGCCTCCACCCCGCTTTTCCTAGCACGAGTTCCCCATGGTCTTTGACAAAGGTGGATGCATACCGGGTTAACCTACATCAGAAGGTGTGAGGGTTCATTGTATATATACAGTAAGCGTTCAATGTATTGCTGGAGAAATATTTTGCCTCTTAATCACCATACACCTACGATAACGAGGAATTTTGGATTTTAAATTGTTAGATAATTATCAGTTTTTGCAAAGGCATAATTGTTTCAATAGTTCCACATCGTCACTAGACTCTTTCCCCACGCCATTGACAAGCACGAACGAGCAAACAAGCTTATTTTCCTCTGTGCAGCCATTGGTGGACAGAAAACTACTTATATATATAACACTCAACCAAACATACATAAGAAAGTAATCCTTTTTGTTTCGCAAGAAAAACTAAATTGCGGTATTTCCTTACCTAATCGGCAGGGTCGTATTACCTGGTTTAACGAGTACCAGCTTTCCGTAATGCAAATAATTACCCTGGTCTTCATAGGTGACGGGAATTTCTCTGTGTGTGGTCATGGGTAGTCTTAATGGCTCGTTCTGTACGGGAGAAATGATCGTAACCGACGAGTGCTTGGATCATCGAAAACCTCCCCGATTGTCTGATAATGACTCCCGCTTTTTCTCTCTCTGATGATTATTCTTATAATTCTGCCTTTTGATAACGAGAGCCGAGACTCGCTCTCCTCTCTCTTTATCGCAATGTATATTTTATGACTTGAATTTATATTTTCATTCAAAGTTTTGACTGGTGTCGTTGGGGCGACTGTCGAGGCTAACATCTTTATGAATACACAAATCATGTTGATACACTCTGAGAAGATAATGCTTTTATTATTGTTCCATCGTTTTAACAATGTAACTTCTACTGTGAAATAACAAATATCCATATGTACAATCGGCAAGGAAAAGTGAGGATACAGTTTTTTTAAATCTTCGGACATATATTGCTCAATAATGCGACATCTGGCAACAAATAAAGAAAGGTGACTAGCTTCAATCTTATTGTGTTTGTTTTTTGCTTGACCTCCTATAACTTTCAAGCATATTCTGGTTCTGAAATCATTGATACTTAAATGCAGTAGTAACCTTTACAGTATTCGTTCAAATTGTAATTTGCAGCGACAGTTGAGCAAAATAAAAATTTTCGACATGACCTACCAAGTAACCAGTAGACAAAATGAATTTATGACACCAAAATGAACGGAATGCTTGCATAATCGGAACGCGATCTTCCATAATGAAATCAAGAGTTAAATTTGAGCAATGTCCAACGAAAAACGTGTCATTCAACAATAAAGGAACGAATTCAATGTTATGATGAATAAGAGAGAGAGAGAGAGAGAGAGAGAGAGAGAGAGAGAGAGAGGAGAGAGGTTGACATTGGAAGCGTGAATTCAGGCCTATATGTAGAGCTACTTATTTCATTATTTTTTTCTTTTAGAGATTGAGCCATACTATATTTGTAAAGTATGTTTTAGCAATGGGGGAGAGAGAGAGAGAGAGAGTTAGAGAGAGAGAGAGAGAGAGAGAGAGAGAGGAGAGAGAGAGAGAGAAACTATGGCAACGTCACAAAACGTTAAAACATGTATGTCTAAAAATTAAAGAAATTATCATTACCTCCACATGATGCAATAATAAGCCTGTTCATAACGGAAAACGAGTAAATATTGCCGTTCTCATGAACAGTACTACACCGAGATATCCACACACTATCTTTTAGATCTCTATGAACGAAGTCATCTGAGAAATTCTGATTATTCGGACATGCATAGTGTTTTCAAGTATCTGAACGTTTTTGCTTTGCAGATTTAACATATTATATGATATAATTTGCATTGTATTTTCATATTCTGGAAGTAAATTACCGAGATTATGTGTTTTCTGTAAGAAAAAAATAAAAATTCGATGAACGAAATCAAATGAAAACTGTATCCTCACTTTTCTTGCCGAAATACAACTCTTATACTTGATCGTGAACCCCAACATCAAAAAAAAAAGACGTAGACCGTTGGGTAGGTGTGAATGAAGTTTACTTAGTGGCTGTTTATACTTGACTGGCGTCGCAGTAGGTTTGATGAGCCTGGAGGTCCACACCAAGCCTCCTATTTTCCTTTTACATCTTACCAAACTTGTAGACAACTCTAGAGCAAGAAGCAGTTCTGAATAAAAAGCCAGTTTTATCTAGAACAGTGATTTCCAACCTGCGACCCTTTCAGATGCTCGATGCAACTGAGGTTCAAGAAATGTCAAAAGTGAAAGACTGATTCTTTATTATGTTGTTTCAGATTTAGCTGGCCTTGTGCCAGCACGGGCCTGCATTTCTTGAGCAGTCCGTAAATTCTTTATTATTCTCGACAGGTGTTTAAAATGCTTGGAAAGCGGACATAAGGCAGCGGGCGACCTGAGGCACCCTAGATGATGTTTTACACAAGTGTTGTTAACAGGCATAATAAGACATAAATATATAAGGCGTTAAATAACATGTAAAAGGCAGATATATATATATCGGCGGAAAGGCCGTACAATGATGCATACAATGAGATACATAAAGAATATGAAATAATAATAAGCAACATATATGACGTGATTAATGTACTGTACATATGAAGAGCGATACACAAGAATGGAGAGGTGATTTGACGCCCTATATCGGCCTTCAGAGCAATATAAGAATAATGCTCTCTCTCCCCTAATATAATGATAATAATAAAGAAATCCATAAATAACTAAATCTCGTGTATTTTTATATTATATAATTCATGTAATATAAAAAGTGCTGCAATCAATTCTGCTTTTACACCAGCGCGATTTGAACATGTATCATATACGTCGATGTTTCACGCCTGCCTGCGATCTAGACCAACGTAACCAAACAGTAGTAGGTGGATTTACCTTTGAAACGGCTTCCTTGCTCATTTTATCCCTCCTTTGTTTGAAACGGATCCCTTGCTCATTTTATCCCTCCTTTGTTTGTGTTTAAGTTTTTGTCTTTGTAAAGCCATAATTCTTTTATAAATTCTTCCCTATTTTCAATTTCCCAAAAGCAGATCTGTATAAATAAAAGTATATTAGCTATCAAATTCAGATTTATTTTCCTTATGGTTATAACTTACAAAACTGTATGTTTTTAATCTCATTATCAATGGGCTGTATAGTTTTGCAATAAATGTTCTAAGTTTTACGAAAAAATTAAACCATACAGCACAAACATTTTGTATCTTCCCCTTTTAGCCTATTCTAATCTCTTTCATATTTCTAATAGTGTCCATTAAAAAAAGCCCCACCGAATAGCACTGTTGTTTTGTTACCAATATAGAGGTTTCTTCTTTTTTTCTTTATATTTTCTGTAGATTATTAATGTTGAAGAGACATTTCTCTCTCCTTGCTTTTTTGTCCCAGTTGAATTTATTATTTCTTTTAAACTGAACCTAAATGAAGATTCAATTTTACTGAAGTTTTGTTTAATTCTTTCTGATTGCTTTTCACTTGCAGAATCCACGGGCTTGTTTTATTCTGATCCATGGTTATATCATCTGCACTGTTCCCACTCTCAAAAAGTAAATAAAAATGGGAAAAAATCTGAAGAAACACAGAACAGTTTTCTTCAGATCTCTCGTGAATGTTCTAATTTCCATCAATGCATTAAATTGCTGTGTATCTTCAAACCTCCAGGACTGTTAAAGCAACAGTATAAAATAATTGTCTACCTTTTTGTTTTCATTTATGATTTTTGTCAAGGTCATGACTTCCATGGCATAGCTGAAAAGATGGCATTGCTAATTTTCTCAATATAGTTTTAACTTTTTCACCCTGTTAAGCTTTTACTGATGACTGATTAGAAATATTTGCCATCTACTTTGCCTTTTTTCGGCGTGCCCTTTTATCTATTCTCAAAAGCAGTCTTTCATGTTATATGATCATTATATATAGGTATTTTATCTGCTATAACTATTTTTATTCTTTCTATGTGCTGCATATTTTCTATATCGTCAGTACTATATATTGAATATTATATATATATATATATTTTGTCTCTTTATATTTAGGATACATGCGCTGTTATTTCCATAAGGGTTTTATTTGCTTTTGTTTTTCATCATATGAATGATTCTGTTTCTAATCCATCGTTGACTTTCACTTGATAGTAACCAGGGGACTCAACTGTAAGTTAAGGTTGAAATTGTCTCTTAATACTTTCCCCTGTTAAGAGCTCGATTTTGTCTAGCTTCGGTTTTTCATTGTTTTATTTTATTTTATCATTCTTTTCACATTTGATCTCGAATGTTTCTTGATGTTAAATGTTGTTTCACTAACATGAAACTACCTGGTACTTTTTAAAATAACTCTGGCTAAAAAGTTCTTCAGTTGGAACTCTGGACCATTTGAATAAAACTTTGCGCCTCCGTTGAGGACGTCTCCGGCCGGTCAATGGTTCAATTAACTCCCACTTTTTCTGGTGATAACAAATTCAATTTCTCTGACCTTTTTCGGATTCATAACCTATCCTCTAACTCCTCCTTCCTTTCCCACATCTTAGAGGTTTGTTAAGTCTAATCTTCAAGCCCTACTTGGTCTCATGGCTCATCATTTTAAACTATCAACATCGTAAAAAATCTCCGCTCTCTTTCTTTCTTTAACTCTTTCATAAATCCCGATCAGTGAATCTCATACTTATTCACTGCATAACATATAAATAAACCAAACTATAGAAGATAAAATTAAATTATATATAACCATAAATAATATTTTATATATAATATTTCTTGGAGGACAAATGAAGTATCATGTTACAAAATGTGTGTGAGTGTGTGATGTGTGTGTATATATGTGCGTGTATATATATATATAACTGAATCACGAAAACATGGAACGTGATGAATATATAAATAAAGATAAAATCCACGAAGGAAACTGAAACACTGGAGTGCTGCGATGCCTTTCGACGCTAGGTCCTTTACTTAGCAGACTGAAGAAATATAAAAGGAAGTTAATAAAGAAAGCTCATATAAATGACAGATGGGGATTATAAAAGAAACATATGTACCTGGAATCCAACAAAATTGAAGAATTAGTAGAACTGCCAAAACAGGATTAAATATTTAAGAGGTTTTACAAAGGATTAGAATCAACCGTTCAGAAGCAAAGCAGGGACAGGACAATTAAAGTACAACAAAATAATTCTCTTTTTTTTGTAAACAATAATAACTTTTTGCAGGATGAACATTTAAAAAAAATTATATTAAACATACGGATATATAGAAAATATATATCAAGTAACTAACTTGTAATTAAGTCAGTGATTTTATCTTTTAGGTCATTCTTGAACATTTTTCTAATACAGGGGTCCAAATAATACATGCCAGGGCTAAGATTAAAATTACAACTGGAAGTAAGCTGGATAATAGCAGACTCCAATAGATTTCTTGAAGAGAAATCTTTTGATCTGGCAATCACTGAACTTTCAGTCCAATTTATCCTGTGAAAGATTTCACTTAAATGAATGAATATAGCATTGGATGCTTGTCCAATTTTGACTGAATACTTATGTTGCTTAATACGTATATCTAAATCTTTGCTAGATTAGCCAATATAAAAAGAGGGGTAATCCAAACATGGAATTTTATGTATTATGTTGTTATTTTCTTTAGGGCTATTTTTATTAACATTCTTTTGAGTGTGTTATTATAAGAAAAAAACGAGGTTTACATTAAAAGGTTTTAACAATGATTTTATGTTTTCAAAACCACTAAAATAAGGCAAACTAAGAATGCTCTTAGGGGTTTCTATTTTCATGTTACTTACACTATAGAACTTTTTGTGGGCTTTGTTATAACAAATATCTAGTATATGTGAATGATAACATAAATCTGACCCTATTTTTCTTATGTATTCAATTTCTTGATCCAAATAATGGGGACTGACAATGCGCAAAGCTCGTAAAAACATAGAGGAAAAAATTTATATTTTGATGTTAAGGTGACGGCCTGAATAAAAATGGACATAAGTTAAGTTGTTGGTTGGTTTCCTATAAATACTGAATTTACATTGAAATGGTTCACTGTGCATTAAAACATCTAAGAAAGGCAGGCAATTGTCTTTTTCTAATTCTAACGTAAGCTTAATGGATGGTACCTGGTTATTCAAATTATATATACATAAATATATATATATATATATATATATATATATATATATATATATATATATATATATATATATATATATATATATATATATATATATATATACATATATATATATATATATATATATATATATATATATATATATATATATATATATATATATATATATATATATATATATATATATATATATATATATATATATATATATATATATATATATATATATATATATATATATATATATATATCTCCACAGTGCACAGCTGGAAAATAAGAAACCAGGTGTAGGTCCATTGGCGAAAAACCGATGCAGAGTGGTAGAAATCACGACATATATGCAAGGGGGACAGAGCAGACAAATATACAAACCGTTGGAGGCTAAAAATCCATTCCTGATAGGTGTCAAAACGAAGGACGACAAAATATTAAACAAAAACATTCTCCTTTCGTTTTATTCATAGCGAAATACATAGATTTTTTTTATATAAACAAATAAGCAATATATATAAGATTACTTATAAATTGCATTCATCTAAAAAGGAAAAAATTTTTTTGATAGAGGCTAGACTAGTTTTTTAACATATTTGTAGAGTGGTCATTTGTTACACGCCGACAACAAATTCCATGGATATCCAACGAGCCAAAACCTTAGGTATTTCATCTTTCCATTTTATTTTTCCTCTCCCCTAGGTTCTTATATATTAATATTAACATATACACTGAATTCTCTTGGAAAGTGCTCAAAAGACCTTCTCCCATAACCTGTAATTTCCTAATGTAAACTACTTATATTTATTTGCTGTAAGGAATTATTTCATCACCTGTAACGGAACTGAGGTAAGGACAGGATCAACGTTCGATACACCCACCTAGCCTGTTTAATGATTTAAGAGAGAGAGAGAGAGAGAGAGAGAGAGAGAGAGAGAGAGAGAGAGAGAGAGAGAGAGAGAGAGAGAGCATAAAATGCCGCTTTCGAAACTCTCTATGTAATATGAATAAAAGAAAAATATCACTAGATTTATTCAGATCTGGATAGATTGTATCCAGTGAACAGTCTCGTCTCCCTAAGTGTTACCTAAACATAGATGATTTACACCTTTTGTTTCACAATAATGATATAAATTGTTCCTTCATATTAGTTTAACCAAGAATGTATTGAATACACCTTTTCTCAGGTTTAATTTGTGACTTCTCACACGTACATTTATATATGCTTACAAAGTGTACCTTAGTTTAACCAGACCACTGAGCTGATTAACAGCTCTCCTGGGGCTGGCCAGAAGGATCAGACTTATTTTACGTGGCTAAGAACCAATTGGTTACCTAGCAACTGGACCTACAGCCTATTGTTGAATCCGAACCATATTATAGCGAGAAATGAATTTCTATCACCAGAAATAAATTCCTCTAATTCTTCATTAGCTGGCCGGAGAATCGAACGTACGCCCAACAAAGTGCTAGCCGAGAACGATATCAATCCGTTCAACGAAGAACTATATATGCTTACAATCACCCTTACGAGTGATTTTATATATCAGAAACCACAGGGAGGAAATGAAACATGGCTGTAGATCCTGACCGGTGTCGGCGTTATTGCTAACTAAGCCATCTTCAGAGGACTGATCCAAAGTGGTAGAAGTTCATAATATATATACTAGCAGGACAGTATATATGAACATACAAACGGTTGGAAAATCATCTTCCACACCTGACAAATATTCGTAAGAGGTCCCTACCCTCATAAGTGACAGGTCAAATTTTGCAAATCCTCAGCGACAAACCGTTTCCCTTATCCCCGTCTCTCAAGTATCTTCCTTTAAATCAAACTCCTTGCACATTTTTTTGAGATTATTGGATCAAGTTTATACATGCCACTGAAATTTTCTCTAGCCTAACCTATCCTTAAACTATTCAATTATGTGATCCACTCACCTGTTCACGTTGTTCTTTTTACTCTATGCAATCCAGCTTACGACAACAAAAACCACAAACAGACTTACAACCCAACCATTAACGACCTAACGTTCAGAGAGCTCTCTCTACCTCTTTCCACCATGCTTTTAACACTCCCGCTCCTTGTTTGTTTACATTTTTTCTCCCTCCCCCATTTTTTCCTGTGACGTCACTTCCTATGACGTCACAACAATAACATGCTTTTAAACATAAGGAATGCTATGCTATAAAAACATCTTATAAAATTAAACATGTGCCTTCTTTTTATACATTCTGCAATACCCATACACTTCATCAATGCAGAAAATAAAATAATGACTAACTTATAAAACTAACATACAATCACACTTATCTCCTTCTCCCTCCTCCTCCAGCCTTTTTCTTATCCTAATCCCCTCTAATCTCCATTATTCTCCAATTCTTTACCCTCTACATAATTCCTAATGCTTTCCCTGAAACTCCAGCTTTGGTTAATACATCAGCTATCTGATGCTTTCCTTTTATCCATCTCACCTCACTTATTTCTCCAGATTCTATTGTTTCTCTTATTGCTGCAATATCAATTTTTAATCTCTTACTACTTACTCCGGTACTTGATTTTATTGCAGTCATTAGGGTTTTACTATCAGTTTTCACCAGTGCTTCTAATTTTCTCCTCCTACTGTCTCTTCCCACAAATGTTTGAAATATATCAATCCTTCTATGGCCTCCCCAACACTCAGAGCTTCTGCTTCAATGGTGGACTTTGCTACTCTTCTGGATTTTCTGGATTTCCACCATATAGGGCTTCTCCTCTTACCATCTGTCAATGATATCACATAACCCTAATTGAGTATGACCATCTTCAATATTCCCAATGAAGCATCTGCATAGGCTTCCCAATAAACCTTTTCTTCTTCTAACTCACTTATTATCACTTCTCCCATTATGCACTTAGTTTTTCTCACTATCTTAATCAGCTTTCTCATATCTTGAGTCGTTCCTTCTTTAAAAGCTTTTGTTTAATTCACTAACATCATATGATATTTCTGGCACAGTATGTAGCGATACCCAATTCAACTGTCCTACCACTGATCTATATTCTGTTAACTCCTTTTGTCCTAATACTCTATTACCTGTAAATCTTCTGGCTTCTGGTTCTCTTATAGAATTTATATACTGCCACTGATTAAGACAAATTCCATTTTCCTTATGCTCTACTATTACTCCTATATATTTAAAACTTTTACTTTCTTGTTCTCCTACTTGTAATTTCCCTTTCAATTTCCCAATTGTTTCCTTTAAAAATCTTCAGTTCCTCCATAGCAAAATCATCTACATGTGTACATAAATACCATTCAATTTATTGTCTTTCTTCCAAAAGAATATATTAGGTTCTAATCTACTCCTCTCACCTTTAAAAGCTCCTCCACCAGTTTTACCACCTTACAATACCATGCCTTTGCTGCATCCTTGAGCCCATAAACAGTTTTCTTCAATTTCCATAATCCACCAATCATCTTCACTAGGTGGTTTTAAATATACCTCTCGTTGTATTTCATCACCCTGTAGATATGCCGTTTTACATCTAACGTATAACAATTCCAATCTTTCAGTTTTATTACCGTCAAACAAAATTTTAAAATTTCGGCATTGCATGTAGGAGCATCTTTTTCCCATTCAGCCATTTCTTCTTCAAAACCTCTAGCTACCAATCTTGCTTTACATATCCTTTCCCCACCTTTTACCTTTTCAGTTACTATCCATCTTGTAGATATAGCTTTTTGTCCAATGTCATTTACCTCCTCATATACCTTGTTTTCTCTCCAACTTTGTAGTTCTTTTTCTTTAGCTTCAATTACATTTCTATTTTCGAATCCTAGCAAAACCTCTTCTTCATCTTCAATTTTTTTCTACATGACTATAATCTCTTAAGTCAACCCATCCCTTGTCACCTGACTGTGAGTCTTCTACATTGTACGAATCAGCCCAAGATTTGCTTGATCTTTTCTCCTGCAAGGCTCAATATCGTCCACTCTTCTACTTGTCCTGTATTTTTGTTTATAGCTCTAACTCTATTTCCCTTTCTGAATTTGGGTATCTCTTCTATTAACTCAATTTCTTCTGTTACCTCACTTTCCCCTTCATCTTCCAGTGTTTCCTCTGCCAAATCTCTTTCTATAGTCTCTTCTACATCAGCATTCCTTCTCCAGCCAATTATCATCTTTCCTTCCTGCTCATCTATATTCCCTTCCTTTGATGCACGGGATTCATCTTTCACAGTGTGTGTTTGTCTACTTTAAGTATCTTCTCCTTTTCTGGTGATAGTCTTTGAATCCTAGTAACATGTATTCTCGCTACTTCTCTTAGAGAATCCCCATGTTTAACCACTACTGCTTTACCTGATACTCCCACTACCTGAGCAGGTCCTCTCATTCATTTTCATTTTCTCTCTTATAGAATACCTCATCTCCCACTACTGCTTCTTCAAATTTATGTTCTCTGACATTTTTGTTCAGAGCAATTCTTATTTTATTACAAGACTCATTTTTGATAAACACTTCTCTGGCCTTATGCATTGCATTCAGTGTATCCCTTACTATGCTTTCTTCCATACCTTTCTCTCTGCTTGCAGGACTTGAACTTTCTTCTCCCATTAAATTAGGCAAGGAAGGATTTTTCCCAAATACTAATTGGTTAGGGGAGAAACCACCATTATTTATTAAGCAGTTCCTGGCACTCACTACCCATCTTAATGCTATGGACCAATCCACTTCCTCATCATCTTTCATCTTTCTTAAGCTTTCTTTGATTATGCCTACTGTCTTTTCACACAATCCATTGCTCCATGGAGATTCTGATGCTGTGGCTAATACTTTAATATTCCATCTTTCTGCCATCCTCCTTACTTTTCATTTTGAAATTCTCCCTGTTGTCTGATAATATTTTGGAAGGTGCCCCAAATATCGCAAAACCACCCGTCAAAAAGTGTCTTTATAATAGTTTCTGGTTTCTTGTCTTTTATCCAAAAGCCTGACAATACCTTGCTGCCATATCTACCATAACCAAGAACTTTCTCTCTTCTATCTCTCCCACATCCATTGCTACAACTTCATTGAATGTCTTACTCCAAGAAAATCCCACTACTGGTTTAGCTGGTTTTCTTTTATATCTTTTACATACTTCACAACTTGCGATTAAATCAGTTAGTAACTTTTTATTTCCTCTTTTCCTTCTCTCCCAAACCGTCACTCCACTGTGCTTCTTCTGTTAGCTTCCATATTTTATCTCCACTTCCGTGGCCAAATTGTAGATGTAACTTCATCATTGTACCTTTAATTTCCTTAGGCTCTTTCCTTCCACCCTCAATAATAATTCTTCTTCTACCTTCCTCCTCAAAATTGGTATTCTTAAATGGCCCTGTCTGTCTTCTCGTAACTTTACCTTCATTTCCCTAGTACTTCTATTTTAACACAATTCTCTTTAAATTTATGGTCATCCCCATTTTACTCATGGTTTTCTTACCTATTAACCATGGTACATCACCTGCAAAATTTCTGTCTTCAAATAAAACTTTTGTTTTCAATATCACCGGTATTTCCATTATCTTTCGACTTGTATGATGACTCACCAAAATTAAATACTTTATTAGACTCTTTCTTAGTATCATTCATTCTCCTCAATTCTTCCCTGATTCAAACCCACAACAATGCGTGCTAGTCACAAATCCCCACAAACTGTTGACTTACATCCTGTGTCTAAAATTGCATCAACCTCTTCCCAAGATTCTTCTTCTATTTTGCTAACTTTTCCTATATAAACTTTTTTTCTTCTTCTTGTCCAGTTTCTGCTTTCTTCTTATTCTGAAAATTCTGAGGACAATCTCTGGCCCAATGCCATTCTGATTTGCATATAGCACACAGTGTTACTTTCCCTTCTCTATTTAAAGGATTTCTTCCACCTCTACCTCGATTCACCTTTCCCCGATATCTTTGGTTTTTCCACCCTTTCCCAAAATTCTCACAACCTTCTGATCCTAACCATTCCCCCTCCTCTCTATTCCCTAATCCCTCAAATATTCTTTTCATTATTTGTGACACTGTTTTATATTCAACTTTTCTCGACCACAAGCTGCTAATACCATTTGTTTTGATCTTCTGTGAGATTCGATTGTTCTAGTACATGAAAACCTTTTGCTTCCCCTTCAAGCATGCTTTTCCTAATGCCCTACTACACTCTGACTCTGCCTTTTCATACCTAATTATAAAATCTCTCATCTTTTCACTAGATTCTCTTTCTATTTTAAAATAGTTTTTCATTTTACTGTAAATTTCCATTAACGTATCTTTTAGATACACTTCATCTAGTTTGGACAGGATTATCTTTGAACCCTCGCTATCCTTAAGTTCATCTCTATCTATTCCTTCTGTTACTTCTAAAGCTTTCCTTTTTAAGCTCATCCTTATCTCTATCCCCGGATATTTCACTTCTTCTCCACACACCACAAGCCAATCTTCGACTTGTCCTCTCCATCCTTTATAATCGCCCTGTGCCCCGCTAAATCTCGGACAGTCTCTCCTCCATTTCATCTCCCAAAGTTTACCATCAGATCCGTCCATTTTTAACGAACCACGCTCTGCTACCACTTGAAATTTTCTCTAGCCTAACCTATCCTTAAACTATTCAATTATGTGATCCACTCACCTGTTCACGTTGTTCTTTTTACTCTATGCAATCCAGCTTACGACAACAAAAACCACAAACAGACTTACAACCCAACCATTAACGACCTAACCTTCAGAGAGCTCTCTCTACCTCTTTCCACCATGCTTTCAACACTCCCGCTCCTTGTTTGTTTACATTTTTTCTCCCTCCCGCCATTTTCGTCCTGTGACGTCACTTCCTATGACGTCACAACAATAACATGCTCTTTAAACATAAGGAATGCTATGCTATAAAAACATCTTATAAAATTAAACATGTGCCTTCTTTTTATACATTCTGCAATACCCATACACTTCATCAATGCAGAAAATAAAATAATGACTAACTTATAAAACTAACATACAATCAGCCACGACCAATGTGTCTCCCTGAAACTTTCTTTCATAAAACTAAACTCAGCAATATTCATTTCCAGTACATTATTAGAATACTCTATCTTTTTTGCTCCTGCCCAGTTGATTACATGACTGTTCACCAACACGTACAAAAACTCCACTGTTCCACTGTGCATTTCTTACACACCTTTTATGCTGTTCTATTCTCTTTTCCAATGTTTTTCCAGTTAGACCAATACAAAAGTTATCTCAACAATTACATGGAATCTAGTATACACATTTTTTAGTACTGTCAGGCGAATTGGTTGGTACCATCTCCGATGCCAGTGTAAAACACAACAATGACCTGATAAATAAACTAAATAAAATATACATTAATTAGCGAATCCAGGCTAGTGAGCTTCGACGATCTACTGGAGTTTTTAGGGGGCTATGCATGAGAACAAACTG
Source organism: Macrobrachium rosenbergii (assembly GCF_040412425.1). Taxonomy (NCBI): domain Eukaryota; kingdom Metazoa; phylum Arthropoda; class Malacostraca; order Decapoda; family Palaemonidae; genus Macrobrachium; species Macrobrachium rosenbergii. The sequence continues at coordinate 68,895,412 of NC_089741.1, forward strand.
GTGGATATTCCATTTTCAAAGCACACCAAATAGAACTAAGTAAAATTTATATAAAAGAATGTAAACTTGAAATCAAAGGGGAGTTTTACTCAAAAAAGTTTGGCGTGACAATGAGTAACCCTTTATCGCCAGTGTTAAGTAAATGGTATATGAAATTTTTCGAAATGAAAATATTAAACAAACTCATTCCACGCAATGTAGTATGGTTTAGGTATGTTGATGACATAATTTGTGTTTGGCCACATAACGAAAATATAAACAGCTTCTTTGTTATGTCAAATAAATTAGTGCCATCAATAAATTTACTATGGAAGTAGAAAAAGATGGCTGCCTAGCTTTTTTTTTGGATTACCTAATACATAGAACTAATGATGGGTTTAAAAATAACGTTTACAGAAAGCCCACCAATATTTCTGCCTATGTTAATTTTTATTCTGGTCACAGCATTCAAGTTAAGATAAAAGTTTTCACATCCATGTTCTTTTGAGTATTGAGCACATGTAGCCCTGAATACATTGATGATGAAATATCTATGAGTAGGAATATAGGCACGAAATTGAAATATCCTGACTCTGTATTAGACAATGCATTAGAAGCGGCAAGAAAGATAGTTTATGCTGACAAAATAGAAACTTATAACACAAAAAGTCTGCTTGATTGCAGCATTCAAGAACAAAAAATTACGCCTATATTTATAAAGAAGTTGTCTGACAATACTTAAGGATGTGCACACCAGATCCCATGTAACTGTTGTGATAATTTTTATATTGGTCAAATTGGAAAAACATTGGAAAAGAAAATGGAATATTATAAAAGATGTGTAAGAAATGCGCGGGTGAACAGTGGAATTTTTGTACATGTAGAAAACAATCATACAATCAACTGAGCAGGAGCCAAAAAGAATGTACTAGAAATAAATATCAAGTCTTTTTTTTATAAAAGAAAGTTTCAGCAAGACCATGAATATCAGTCATGGCATGTATAAATTTAATCCATTAGTCTCAAAAGAAATATTCAAGGCATTAGATATTAAGGAAGATACAGGAAAGACGAGGATATGGGAAACTGGTGTCCCTGAGGATTTGTAAAATTTGACCTGTCGCTAATGAGGGTGGGCCCCGCCTACAGACATCTGCCAGGTGTGAACAGTTGTCATGATCCACTACGTGTTTCATCTTTTCCCTCTGTTGTTTAATACATTTATGTATGCATGTATGTATGTATATATGAATGCACCACTCGTCCTAATGTATATACAAAATGAAGCCTGCAGTAAAAAATGTAGCGTTAAAAAAATCTTCACAAAAATGCGAGAAAACAAAGCTTTTATGAATTCTCTACACTGTGGAAAAAGGGATGAAAAAAAATTCAGGTCAAAGAAACAGGATGCGAAAAATTTATAAGGTATGGAAATCTAATGAGCAATAAAACAAACAAGAAGGAATGTTATCCATTCTGAAAGTTTTACAAATATTTCTAATTGAGAAATTGGGAGAAAATCCATCGCTTGGACAAAGATGTCTTCCAAGCTTAATCTACCAACGTAATTAGAAGTACCAGTCCCTCACATTTTAGTACATTGGCACTTAAGTATATGATTGCAGATATTCATGTAATGTAGTTTCTCAATCCACTTTTATACATTTTAGCGGGATTTCAAAAACGTTATGTACCGGACAAGAAGATTTGCGTGAACTGAAAAAAAGTATGTTTTACTTGATGTTGCATTATCTTTTTCAATGTTTATTAGGACACCGGAAAACCTACATGGCTGGTTATTGCACCTCTTACTGCTATTACTGCTATAAAATTATTACTAATTGTAATATCATTTTATCATCATTACTGTTTGTAATACGTGTACATAGCTACTGATATTGCCGAACTGCATAATTGACACAGACAAACAAAACAGTTGACTGACATTCAAAGACAAAAAAATTAATGTAAAACAAATAGAAATGTCAGAGTCAATCTAAATAAGATCATCAAGTTCCCATTTTCCGAACTGAATCCAGTTGCTCCGAAAACCGTCTTAATTTATGGAGATTTGATGCTGAAACTTTAGATTCTAAGATATCTCATGAGAGGGCGAATGATAAAGATTAGATTAGAACCTTTTGGGATGGAATAATAATTAGAAAATGTAGGATAGAATTTCGTGATCATTTAAAATATTTTATAATTAATAATGTTATCAATTTAAGAAAATACGAATAAAACTGCAGCTATTATAGGGTGCCTGCTTACAGTGGTGACGTGCATAATTTGGTCAAATATACCACACGCATACACACACAGATATATATATATATATATATATATATATATATATATATATATATATATATATATATATATATATATATATATATATACACACACAAACACACACACATGTTAATTGGTTAGAGATATATTTATTTTTTTACAAGAATTTTCTTTGATCTAAATAAGGAGAGTGTGCTGAATATATGCTTTATCAGCGTAATGAATGTTAAAAACTTCGATTTTTATTT
>NC_089741.1:68902930-68912930 GCF_040412425.1 Macrobrachium rosenbergii
ATATAAAACAGTTGCAAAGATGAGCAAGAAAACTAAACATTTTGATAGATGATGAATAGAAGATAGGGGTTAGATGCATCGTAAATATATCATCTGCTTTAGCGTGAAAAACCCCTTCTTAGATCTATACATACATGCATATACAGTGTATATATATATATATATATATATATATATATATATATATATATATATATATATATATATATATATATATATATATATATATATATATATATATATATATATATATATATGAATTTCTTTTGCTTCAATCCAACAGCATACTAAGAGATAAAAAGGCCCTTAACACACTATTTACACGTTGCAACCATATATCTCGAACACCTCTTCTTCTGTGACCCTGTTCACAGGTAGTATATTAAATGACATGTGACAAGAATGTATATATGGCATAATAATATTATGTAGGTTTGTCAATACAACGTTGGTGATATGTAGCTGACCGCTGACCCTAATGGATGAAAAAATAGGTTATTTCCTTGTGTTTTGGACCTCGTTATCTCCCGTCTGCGTCGAGTCTGGTGGGCGTATTCCCTGGAGCACATGCTTGCAAAGAGGCCTAAGGCTTAATCCGTCGATGGCATTCGAATTACAATGTTCTCCTTACAGGTTCATATGGTTGATTTGACTATTGATGTGAGATTCCAGCGTCCTCCTTCTCTGGACAGCTACTTTTGGATACTAGCTCGGCCCCATTCCTATTTATGGTATGGCCTTTGCCCCTTAAATATACGAGAATCCCTGAACTCTTTGAAGTATTTCGTACTAATCTTTTGTGCTTATCTAATCTTTGTGAGAAAGATCTACCTGTGTTCCCAGGTATCTTATAAATTCTGGGGGTCTGTTTTTTTTTTATTTAAGTATACATTAATGAGTGAACTCCCGTGGATTTTGATAATGAAAAATGAATGAATTATTAGATTTGAGGCGTTAGTTGCATTTTGGATGTTCTCGTAGTAGGGTAGCTTTATTTTGTCCCGAAAATCTGTTTGTTATTTGTGGCACCTATGTACTATATTTTGTTCGCTTTCTTAATAGCCTTCTCGATAATATATGGTGGGTAGAACAGTTGTGTTGGATGTTGGCGGATCGTGCTGACTTCTTATTCTAAGTACCCATGTGAACATATCCTAAGCACTCTGAGTAATAGATTGCAGCTTAGGAAGTGAATGTAAGAAACAGCCAATAGGCCTGTATATATTTTGAAGGAGTATCTATTCTGTTCTCTTACATCTGGGGAAGGCAATTTTCCGCCCTTTTACTATTCTGTTGTAAATTTCATGGTCGGAACTAGCGAAAATAGTCTTTAAAAAACTCACTGAAATCTCCCCAACTATTATCCAAGAATGTAAAAATCTCATCAGTTTCAAAGTATTCCATGTACAAGTTAACTACAAGCCAAACTTTTCTTTATAATAATTACCATTAAAAGAGAAATAGTGTTAGTTACACTGAGGTTAATTAGTTTTAGTGTTTTTGTCAATGCCAGGACGAAAATGTTCTTCAAATAGTTGTAACATCCTTTTAAGGAAACACAACACGTCTTAGATCGGGACTTAAGTAATTAATGATTCTACGCTTAGGCTGGGAATATTGATATTATTCAAGGGGATGTTTATCTATTAAATTTTGTATAAAATCCTCTGCATGTTCTATGTGGGAGGATAACAAGGTTCCTAAGAAGGGTTATCATAGGTCTGCAGACCAATAAGATAGTTTATACATGAAACAGTCTTGGGAGGCCATTGAGATTTCACTCATTATCGCAGACTTAAAAAAAAAAGAAAAAAGAAGCAGATGCCGGAATTTATAAGATACCATGCAGTACCTGGAACAAGATTTACGTTGGGGAGACAGGTAGATCTATTTCACAAAGAGTTGTGAAGCACAAAAGATCAGTACGAATTACTTCAGAGAGTTCGGGGATTTTCGTACATCTTAGGGATAAAGGCCATGCCACAAATTGGAGTTGGGCTGATCTAGTTTTCAAAAGTAGCTGTCCTTACGAGAGGAGGATGCTGGAATCTGACATCATCAGTCAAACAAAGAAGATGATTCTGCTAGGAGGACATTGGAAACTGGATGTCATCAGCATGTGTGTGTATATGTATGTATGTGTATATATATATATATATATATATATATATATATATATATATATATATATATATATATATATATATATATATATATATATATATATATATATATATATATATATATATATATATATATATATATATATATATATATATATATATATATATATATATATATATATATATATATATATATATATATATATATATATGTATATATATATATATATGTATATATATATATATATATATATATATATATATATATATATATATATATATATATATATATATATATATATATATATATATATATATATATATATATATATATATATATATATATATATATATATATATATATATATATATATATATATATTGCTAGATCTTCCCCAAGCATCCCAGCCACCAAATGCTTAATTTAAAGCTGGAAAATACAACAGTGCATTTTGGCACTGCCTGGTAAGGAAGGGTGAAAGGAATATTGGCCCCTCCCTTAATCTGTTAATCACACTGTATATCCATTTCAACTTTCTCTTCTTGAACATGTGATGCTGCAGGAAACTTTTGTTTACAGGGGTCACGAGGTTGTGAGGAGACTAAGTCTGGCCGGAGGCAGAATATATCCAGCAACGCAGATTAAGAGAAAGGACATCTGGCAGGAACACCTGGATCTTGAGTCGTAAATGATGCCCGCACATAGGGAAATGACACCAACCCCATCTACCTGTGGGTGACTCCTAATCCCTGGCTGAAGTCATATAAGGGCCTCACCGAAGGAACAAGCGTGAGAGACATTGCTGGACACGAGCGAGACACATCTCCCCTTCCATTTCCGCCTCCTTCAAAGAGCCATGCCCTACCATGTGGTCCTATCTTGTAAGGACCCTTTGTATTCTTACCAGTGAAACCCTTAGCCCTCCTCTGTTGCCATTACCCTCGCTGAAGGCACCTCTTCTACAAGGTAAAGTGATCTGTTGTAAAGGTTCTTCCAGTCAGTCACACTGTTTTAATTCTTGTATTAACTTTCTATTTCCATTTCCAAGTGCCAGTATTTCTTTATCAACCTTGCCATATTAGGGCCTGTGTTTAAATAATTAACATAAAATCATGTGTTCAAGACTTCTTTGGCACCCTCTGTGCTTGCCTTGTCCTATGCATATTTTACTGTGTCCTTACTGGCTTTTAATTCGTGAATCTCTCCATTTGCAGAGGGTTAGTTAGCCATGGAAATCTCTGTGACTGTCCCTTGTGTCAGCACCGTCACACTGACGGATATACCTTCAAGTTTCCCCATTTATAGTTAACCTTTCAGGCCTTGCCTGCCTGATTAGTCCATTTCATCTCCTGATAGTTCATTTCATGTAAAGACAGATAATTTTAAACTTACTCTAACATGTTTAATTACAAATACCTTGTGAGTAGATCCCTCAGCTCAGATAAATTCCTCCTTTTTTCCCTTTTGTTTTTGCGATTTCCTGAATCAACAACAGTTAGATTTTATACAAAAATGAGGTAAGTAACGAAATCATTCATTTAGAGTCCATAACTGGCTCATGATAAGCATTTCCCTGGGTTAAATCGTAAAAGTTGCCACCTTTTTGCCTTAGATCTCGCAATCTGCATGTTGCAGATTGAATGTTTGTCCCATTGCAACTTGCAGTTATCAGCAACTAGCTAAGCTAAAAACTGGATGTTAGACAAGAAATGAACCTTAGAGTAACAACCTGCAAGAGCACAGTCAAGGAGTTCCACACAGTGAGCATTTTTCTTTTATGTTAGGATAGGAAGTCAAATTGTGACTGAAAATAGAAATAGGGAAATGTTAGGCAAGTGCATGCAATCCAGTCATTGAGGAGAAAGAGTTAGTATCTGTTACACAAGTTTTGATAGCCCCTGCATAAGGGCTTGCATGTTTTTTCACATAGGCAAGCTAGGGAATTATGAAGCGTTGTACGGGACCACGTTCGATTCCCCAGCCGGCCAGTGAAGGATTAGAGGAATTTATTTCTGGTGATAGAAATTCATTTCTCGGTATAATGTGGTTCGGATTCCACAATAAACTGTAGGCCCCGTTGCTAGGTAACCCATTGGTTCTTAGCCACGTAAAATAAGTCTGATCCTTCGGGCCAGCCCTAGGAGAGCTGTCAATCAGCTCAGTGGTCTGGTTAAACTAAGGTATACTTTTTAATGAAGCGTTGAAAAAAAAGGAAATAGTGCGTGTATTTCCTCCTTGTGTTATCCAGACAATTTGTCATCTTGAAATAGCTAGGGTTATGCTTTAGATCCCATGTGGGTCAATCAGCAAATTTCTATATCCCTGGATTTCAGTGAGTTTACTCTCTCTCTCTCTCTCTCTCTCTCTCTCTCTCTCTCTCTCTCTCTCTCTCTCGTAGAGGCTAGGAATCCGTTAGGCAAATGCATAATTCCTCATTTTTAGAGTAAAATCTCAGAAAGGGCAAAATTTGTTTAGGCCACGTGAGCAAATAAACGTTCTTCATATTTTCATTTGTACACATTCCTCCGTACAGCACTGCACATGATAAATTCTTTTTATTTCAAAACGTTTTCATTCAATAACCACCCGCTATTTCATTCATAAGCGTAAGGAACTTTTTTTTTCTCTCTGTCTTGTTTATTTGTGGTTATCTTTCATTTTGCTTAAAGTCTGCTGGACCACGTGGCTTTCACGTCGTTCCCAGGGTAATTTTAGGTAAGCCTAAGAGAAAGTTTATCTTTGGGTTCCTCTAAATAAACCATAAGCAGGGTTAGTCTAAAAAAAAAATTCCACGTTGGTCATTGCCCTTTGTTGCCAGGTGCGTACCAGACAACCTTCAGCTGTCAGTTACTGCGCAAACCCTATCTTTTTCAGGGCAAGTGCGAGGAAAGCTAAAAGTAGGGAAAGGCAAATTCGCATGCACATGACTTAAGCAAATAGCACCTTTGTATAACAGAATTAAGTTTTGAACCTATATTAGCCTGGAGAAAAAGGCTCTTATTAGGGTTGGTGAAATATGCACATTTATCAGTGTAACTAGCAAACAATATAATTTTAACTTATCCGTCTCTGCGCCAGTATCACAGTGTCTTTCCAAGCATTATTTTTTTTTAAGGTTTACTCTACGTCCTTTCTTTTCTTTTTTTTGTTTTTGTTGGGGTTATTATTCTAAGAGTGTCAGGACGCTCACTGACTTCCAGAACCTAACCTGTATCAGGACTCCCCTTAAAGGAATTTTTTTTTCTTAACACAAGAAAAATCAAATTCTCGTGAATCAGCCAACACTCCCCAAACCAAACCCAAATTCACATCCTAGCCAGCCTTGTCCATGCATGAAATAAAACCAAACTTCCTAAGTCCGCCGGGACAAAACCAAACCAGTTACCTACGAAAAAATCCATGCCCTACAAGGCAAGACCAGTACAAGAAAATTCTTGGGCCTTGGGAACTGGCAAGCGCTCCCCGAACCAAGGCTTCAGATTCACGCGATAGCTGGCCAAGTCCGTGCGTGAACCCGCAAAATCGTCCTATGAGACAAAAATAAAAAATCAGTTCCCTGCGAACTAATCACATCCAACGAGGTGAACCAAAACACCAACATTCACTCAGTAGCTGGCCGAGTCCGTGCGTGAAATAGAATACAATTTACGTCTATTGAGATATATTAAAGTTCGATCATCACAAACAAACTAAGAATTATTCAGACATACTAAAATTCGTTCATCATGAACAAACTAAGTCTTATTCAGAAATATTAAAATTAGTTATTCACCAACAAACTAAGTCTTATACAGACATTAAAAATTCGTTCATCACGGAGAAATCACATCTTTTCAGACATTAAAAATTCTTTCATCATGAACAAACTAAGACTTACTCAGACATATTGGAACCAGTTCATCATGAACAAGCTTCGGTCTTTTCAGACACCCTGAAATGTGAGTCTCTTCAGGTATTGATTTTCTAAAGGGTCACACCCATATAAGCATTATCTCAAGATGTCTACGACATCCTGAACCCAGCAAAATGAGGACTTCAAATTCTATATGTCTTCTGGAAAGGACATGGGACTGCCACGACAAGCCCTGAGGGACTGGGTCTAAGAAAAAGTAGATGATTCCAAGGCGGAAAGAGAGGCAGAATGGCAGGAGAGGGAGAAAGAAAGAAGAGCAAAGATAAACTTGCAAAGGAAGAGCAAGATAGGCTCGATAAACGTGCTAAGGAAGAACAAGAGAAAGGAGAAGGAAGAACAAGAAAGAAAGGAGAAGGAAGCAAGATAGGCTGGATAGAATTGCAAGGGAAAAACAAGAAAGAAAGGATAGGCTCGAAAGGGAGGAAAAGCAGCCGGCCCATGAGCTCCAGATGGGCCATATTGGCACTACCAGCTCCTCTCCAGCCCCTGGTGCATCTGACCTCACTCAGGCTCATACCTTTATGCCCAAGTGGGCCGAGGCCAAGCCCGAGGTGTGGCTCAATCGGGCAGAAAGGGTCCTTAGTGCATACCAACTCATTCCTGCCAAGGTCTCCCTACTCTTGGGAAAATTCCTCGGAGGAAAGGGTCTAATTGCTTTCAATGCCCTCCCTGAGGTGGATCAAGGGAAATGGGTGGAAGTGCGCCAGGCAATCACGAAGGCATATGAGATCACCCCCGAACTCTAGAGATGATGCTGGAGAGGTCAGATCAAAGAAGCAGGACAGACCTGGTCTGACTGGGCGTATCAATCAGATAGGGCTCTCTCTAAATGACTAGATTTCCTGGGAGTCTCCACCGCCGAGGACATCCTCGAGCGGTTCAAGGTTGAAAACTTTTTATATTATGCCCCTTCCGCCCTAGCAACCCATGTATGCGAAAAGGCTTCCATGACTCTAGTGGAGTGTTGTCGCCTCACTGACACCTGGGACACCCATCACGCCCATGCAAGATCATTGGGACACAAACCATGCCCTCTTTCTTTCACCTCTGGCACCCCTCAACCCAAGAAAGGGCACTTGCAAAAACCAGTTATGTGTGGGTTCTGCGAGAAAAACAGGCATTCCACAGAGCAGTGCTGAAACAAGCCCCAGACACCACCCACTGCGCCTTTCAAACTCTCTCCCAGGAATCTACCAATTAACAAGACTGCACCCTCCTCAGGGGCAGTGCCTCGAAGAGATTACAGCCACAGCTATTGTACAGCTTGCAAAGTTTATGGCCACTCCCCCACATAGGCAAAATGCCCTAGTAATAAATCAAGTACTCCCGCCATAACCTTGGCAGTTACAAATCCAAAGTCCTTAGGCCCTCCAGTGAGGGTCCCATATATGTGGTAGCTCCTCAAGGTAGCTACCCTGCATGCCAGGTTAAGGCATTTGATGACTCTGGTGCACAAATTCCCCCAATAAGGAAAGACAAAGTTCCCTATGGAGCTACCATTAAGCGACGTAAACTCGTCACAATTGAGGATATCAGTCAATTTTAAATTATGCTCCCTACTGTTCAGCTAAGTCACAAGACCTCATAGATCCAGAATCTGCAATCTTGCTGTAGCAAGCTATATTCCTGGAGGGTATGACATCCTTCTGGGACAGGACTTCCAGTCCCCATCCAAGTTACAGTAATCCAGGGATCCAAATCCCACAAATCATTCATTAGGCAGGAGTGGGCCTCAAACACCTGCATTCATTCCACTGCCAGTGCCACCTGAGTACGTTGTGTAGTGGCCCCTCCATCATGATCGACTCGAGATCCCATTCCAGTGCCTGGCCCTGCCTCAGTGCCAGTGCCAGGGGCCCCAAATAGATCTCCCTCCAGGAGATCCCAAACTCGATTCACAATCTCTGCCAGTGCCACTTTGCGGCACTGAGCAGTGCCAAGCTCCGTCTGTCCCAAACAATGAGCAAATTCTAAATCAAATAATAGTGTCTGACCCTGCCTTAGTGCCAGCTACAGAGCATGCACCCAATCTCCATTCAAGAGATCCCAATCAGGATCTCCTCTCTTCTTCTGGCCTGACTCCGCTACCACCGCTGGTAAGAAAGACGGATTCTTCAGAGCACAGCGGAAGCTCACTGAAGGTGTGGCCTCGCAACCCGTGCCTGAGCTGGTCATGGTAATCTACAAGCCTATCACGCCCACCATGACCTCTTCCTCTCTTTCCCGGTTCCCTTCGGACACAACCATGTGTAGGAATTATGCCGTGTCTCAAATGGCCAATGAGCTCACGGAACTACAGCAACTTGGGGTAGAAACTAAAATGAATGGCCCTGTTTCAGCTGCCAAAGAAGCCAATATAGGTGGCACTCCAATGTCCTCCTCGGGTTCGGTTCGACCGATTCCCCACCAAGGAGAACCATCAACTTCAAGGGATCTGCGGTAGAAATCACGGCCATAGGTAGTGCCAGGCAGCTTAAAGAGAGCTGCTGAGCTCTCCTGGCACCAGTGCAAATTTGGCACAGTGCCACCCTTTTATCCTATGAGGACCTTGGAACCTCTATCCGGAAGAGGGTGTTAGGTTTCCTCACCTATTTATTTTCCTTATACCTCTGTAATTTATTCTTTTCCTTTAACATTTTTCCTTTCATTATTTTGTTCAATTAATCATATTTTACCCCTTACAAAGGCTTATAGTTTACCTTGATCCCGTTCTGCCAACGCAAGGTGCAAATGACAGACATACCAATTTTGTAAGTCCTATGACTTCCCTTTGAAGCCCCTTGCGGAAAAGAATAAACCTAAGCCATTTTCATAGGGTAAAAAGCATAATTTTGGCATATTAATAATTTTTCTTTAACCTTATCATTTGCTTTCTTTGTTATTCCCTTGCAATTTAAACCCCGAGTTCGTAAATTGAAAAGACCGTTTACTTTACATATTTGTCTGTCCTTCATTGTACATAGCTTCGTGTTAATAAGCACCATTGACATCAGTGCCACGTCTGGCACTGTGCTGTCAACTTAAGTAACATGGCGAAACCTAACAAAGACCATGTATATTTCATTGTAATGCCTCCTCAAGGCAAACTAACTGCATGTCTTTGACTATAACAACTATTAAAAGTTAAGTGCATGATGATTTTAAGACTTACATTAAGGTAATTGCTTACAGTTACTGAGTTTAATATTTACAGTAACTTTCTTATATTTGTAACTGCTCCTGTTTCAAAATAACAGTTGCTTATGATTTATTGCATCTTAGCACTTATGATGATTGGCTTATATTTCTTTTGAGATTTATCTCAAGGAGGTCAATTAAAGTTAGTGTGTTTTAATATACACAGTAACTTTCTTATAGTTATAAATCTTCCTGTTTTAAAGTAACCGTAATCTAACGTTAAAACCTTTTTTTTTCCTTGCTCTGTGATTAACATTAAATACTGAATTCTTTACCAAGTAAATTTCCAGCTATCTCGTATGACACAGGGAAATTTATGTTAATAAATATACATGAGTGCCATTAACCAGAAAATTAGAGTAATGTAAAGTATTTTTCAGCTGAATCCTTGGTTTAGTAGACATTTTCACCCGACTGAAGGTGCGAAATGTCAACTTTGGCGGGGAGTTGCTATATCTTCCCAAGCATCCAGACCACCAAATGCTTAGTTTGAAGATAGAAAATACAACAGTGCATTTTCGCACTACTTGACAAGGAAGGGCGAAAGGAACATTGGCCCCTTCCCGAATCTATTAACCGCACTCTGTATATCCCTCTCAACTTTCTCTTCTTGAACATGGGATGCTGCTTGAAACTTTTGTTTACACAGACACGAGGTTATGAAGAGTCTAAGTCTGGCAGGAGGCAGAATATATCTGGTGACACAGATTAAGAGAAAGGACATCTGGCAGAAACACCTGGATCTTGAGTCATAAATGATGCCAACGCATAGGGAAACGACACGAA
>NC_089741.1:68920430-68947930 GCF_040412425.1 Macrobrachium rosenbergii
ATATATATATATATATATATATATATATATATATATATATATATATATATATATATATATATATATATATATATATATATATATATATTTATATATATACAGTTAGTTAGTTATTTTCACGAGTGTGAAATGGCAAATGAATTGCTGGTCTGGTTGCAGTTTTGAGAGGAGGGTCAGAGCAGGTATGTATTAAATTAGTCATAGGGACGGTAGGCATACTATTAATTGCTGTATATCCTTGACCCAAGATCAATTTCTTTGTGTGCTTCTTTCTGCTGGTCTTAATTGTCTTTTCAGTTATGTCGGCGCACCCTCCTTAAGCCTTCGACACTTCCATAGCTTGAGGGCTTATAGGCTGAACAATATTCAAAATTCTGCCGAGAGAACCCAGTACCGACTCAGTCCCCATAGAGGTCAGACCTGGCCTTCCTACGTCCTACTCTCAGTCCGTATCTCTTTGTCCTGGCAGACTGCCACACTGTAATTGGAGTCACAAGCGACCCTGATTAGAGGCAGTCCCAGCATTGCTTAATTGAGGACCTATTAGAGCAACTAGCTCTCTGGCAATAGTGTACATTGCAATCTGAATTGCCCAGTAAGCCTGAAATTAGCAATTAAGTGCCAATTTTTGTTTCTCTCACTAAATCTCTTGTTTACTTAACAAGATTTCATCTCCCAAAGTAAAATCCCTTGCTGAATACTAGTATGTGTGTTCCCCATATGAATTAAGTTTATTAATGAAATAATCCTTTGCTCAGTGACATAGAGCAAACCAGCCCTCCATTGTGATAGATTATTGCAAGTGAGAGAATCTTTTATGCACGAATCCTCATCTGGGAATCTACTTCCAGATACGTGTTATTTCGTCCCCTCATGTTTTCTACCGGCTTCTTGTGAGAAGTTGCCTTAGAAGACAATTATTTGAACCTTGCTACAAGGAAAACACTGCTTCTGCAACTGAATGTCAGTTTGGTTTCTGTATATTCAAGAGCCACGGGGTCCCATTCTGTATTACAATTATGTAAAATTTCTATTTCATACTGAAAGCTAGTTAACTAAATTTTGTTGTAAGATTATGGTTGTACTTGCTTGGCTGGGTTGCATACCAGTCATGGCTTATTTCCCCTGCTGGAACTGTGTGAAATAAAGTAATTTAGTGGAACCACGGCTTTCATGGCAACCTGTCCCTTTGTTTTGATGTAATTAGAAGGTAAGTCATCCCTTCTGTTACATTTACTTACAAATTTGGCTCTGGGTAAGTGGCCCGTAAGAGAATTTTCTAAAGTAATATTCATTTCATCTAGCCAGACCCAACGACATATGCAACATTGTCAGTCTTGCCGGAGATCTCGGTCATTTAATGAAAATAGCGAGTACTAAACACTAGACTGGGACAGGAAACGAACCTAGGAAAAAAATACTTTTAATTCTCACAAGGCATAAGAAAGGTTGGACAGAAACGAGGGAAGAGATAACAGGTAAGAGATTAATATCAATGTCGTACAATTAAAATTGCGTTAGGTAGGGAAAGAGTTAAATGAGATTTCCTGAATAAAAAAAATATATATATATATGAATAGGAGATGAATTAAATGTGGATAGCAGCGGTGTAATCTTAAATTTTCTGCCTGGGAATGTTCCGAGTGAGTCAGAGTATCGAGTTATCAGTTAGGATATAACTAGCTACCTCGCAGACCAGCGAGTAATGCATGATGTTGACTTTCTAGCTAGACTGGCTTAGTGCATGTGACGTGAGAGTAAGTGTTCGCAGCCTCTCTCACATAGGAAAAGGGACAATTTTGTAAGTCCGTAGGACATAGGAATACAGCTGGCAACCCTACGCTGGTTCTAAAAATAGCCACTGCCACCAAGAGTAGCTCAGTCAAATCACCCCACTCACTTGCTCCCATCTCGAATTTTGTTCTCCATTTAAAGTAAACTCCTTAATGGTGTTATAAGAAAGTAATTTGCTTCTATGCACATGCATGAATTATCCCATCAGAAGAAATAAGTGTTCTTTCTTTTGTATCATAAAGTAATGAAAGAGTGCGTGTGTTTGTGTGTGTTCGTTTGAGTGACATCACTTGAGCACTTGAAGGTAACCAGACTCACTCTCAGTTGCTGGCTGTAATGTGATTCCGGCCGCCATTTTGAATTCGTCTCTTTATAAACATTTTTACGTAATTAGTCCCATCAAACGAAAGGTATGACCTTGTGTGTCATTTCCAATCACTGTTATTTATCAACTGCGCCAACGAGCATCTTTCGAAATATTTTTTCACATGCATATCTAATGTAAATATCACATAGTAAACTGAAAATCTTTTACAAACTGATTAGAGTAATGGGAACCCAAACACACCTTTTATTTAATCACTGAGAACGGAGTCCATTTAATTTAGTTAGAGGTAACAAATCATCTTTATACTACAGCTGCTTCTCAGATGGGAAAGAGCAAGAGAGAGACAGATAAAGTAAGTTATTCTTATCTGTACGCTATTTTACCAAAATTAATATCAGGCACGATTTGTTAATTGTGTGAGATTATTGAAGGATAACCTGTTACTTTATAAAAGCCGAGTGAAAGAAATCAAACTCAAGGTTATACAGTAAATTCAATCCCTAGGATAGCCCCTCTGTCATCAGCATATCTTTGATTTTTCTTTCACTCATTCCATGCGTAGTGCTGTTAATTTGTATAAGTACTCATGTCAAAGTTACCTGTAAAATTTTCACACACTTTTCCAGTTTACTGAAACTGTCTCACGAGTGGGTGCTTTCAAGACTTACGTATAGCGTTAGCAATAAATTGCATATTGAAGTGCACACCCAAGTCTTCCTTGCTCCCCATGAAACAAAGCAACATCACTAATACCTAGGGACTAGTCGCCCATGAGTGCCAACCAAAATGGATTCCCCTTTCACAGTGCCACTTATCTGGTGCACTGTCAACAAGTAACCTACCTGAAGTGTCTTAACTTTTCCTTTGTCTTTTATTCATTGCATGTGCTCTGCTTCAGGCAGAGTACCATTTCCTTTAGTACAATTGGTTTGTACCACAAATTAGTGTTGTTCCTCAGAATACACCAGCATCCCAGTGCCACCACTGAAACACAGAGTGCCAACAATAGCGTGTCCACCCATAAGGTTTTGCTAACCAAGGACCACTCCATCAGTGTGACCTTTGAATGGCAATCTCAGCCACAGTGCCACCATAAGGTGGCACTCTGGCCACCATAAGGTGAAAGGTGCCATTCCATCGAAGTGTTGCCAAATTTAAGTGACATTTTCCCAATTCACTTTAATTCCCAGGCCATTTTTAACATGCCCTACCCTACCAGAACCATGTCGACAGAAAGTTACCAAACCTTCATGAATCTGGGGAAGAAGGAGGCCGGTTACATGGGAAAAGAGCTCACAAACTGAGTATAGATACAGCTAGATGCCACTCTCAAAAAGGAGAAACAAGAAAGAGAGGAGCAAAGACAGTATGAACTGGAAAAAGAAGAAATACAAAGGAAGTAGGAAGAAGCAACAGAAGAAAGAGAAAGAACAGAAAGAGAAGCAAGGGAAGAAAGAGAAAAGGCAGACAGAGAAGAAAAAAGGAAGGAGAGAGAAGTCAGGGAAGAATGAGTGAGGGCAGACAGAGAAGAACAAAGGAAATATGAGGTAACTCTAAAGGAAAAGGAGATCAAGCTTGAGAAAGCCTGACAAGACAGTGTAGCAGCTCTAGCCCAACAACAAACCCAAAAACCTACACCTACAACTTCTAATCCTCCCATATCTAGTGTCAATTCACTGGTAACAAAGTGGACTGATGGTAAGCCAGGGACATGGGTAGAGGAGGTAGAAGTGTTCTTTGGAAATTACAGTGCCACAGAGACAGAGAGGGCCTTACTTCTCTCCAAGCATATGGAAGGTAAAGCAAAGGCTGCCCTATGCTCACTGGATAGTGGAACCAGGGAAAATATGGATGAAGTTCTGAGATCACCCTGGAGAAATGGAAACAAAGGTTTAGGGCTCTCCTGAAAGAGATCGGTCAGACCTGGGCTGAATGGGCCTATCATAAAACCCGAGCTGGTCAGTGCTGGCTCGATTCCATGACGTGCACTGAGTTTGAGGAACTGTTTAACAGGATGATGCTGGAAGATTTCTTCCAGTGTGCTCCTGTGGCCCTCGTCGTGTACCTCAATGGCAAGCAACCCAAAACACTCATGGATGGCTGTCATATGGCTGACAATTGGGAGACCTATAACCCATCTTCCAGCATGTCTCACTGGCACATAGTGCCACCCAGGCATCTCTCAGGGCCAATTTGCCCAAAGAACGTACTCCCTTCAAAACCTCCAGTATGCAATTACAGTCATAAAGTTGGACAGTCCTAATCTGAGTGCTGTTTTAAAATGGGAGCTAGCAAGCAGCACCCTCCTATGCAGACAAGAACCCTGGTGCCTCTCCATCCACTTCCAAGCAAACCTCATCACCTACTGACACCACACCCAGTCAAGTCCAGCTAAGGGGTCCCTGCAAGGACTGTGGTGCCTTCGGTCACCACAGTGCCGGATATCATGCCTGCCCAAAGCATGGTACTCCACCAAGCACGTCAACTTGATCAATGCTACATCTGGTGTGGCATGGTTCTCTGACACTCCTCACCCCGAGAAGGTGGAAACACAGACATCCTCAGTGGCACCCCTTGATGGCTCTAGCTCGCCGGTTGAGCTGCTGGCTACGTTGGACACTGCATCAGACATCTGTCTGATTGACTGGTCCCTTGTGCCAGCCAGTGCCACTGTAGATAAAAAGACTCGTTGGACAATGAAATGAGTAGAGGACCATGCCAAGTCCATTCCCATTGGCATGGTGAGTAAAATTAGGCACAGAATGGAGTTTCTGTTGAGACGAGATCTCCTCTGGGGATGTCCTCTCCCAACCCCCCTCCACTGCTTGGCTACCTCCACAAGGGAGGCATCAACTGTAGCATTACCTGACAAGAGCACAGCCACATTGAAAGGCATGCCACCGTCAACGGAACCACCTTCTGCCTGCCAAAGTGTTTAACAGAAGAGGCACTCTCAGTGCAAATCAAAGATAAGTCCTCCCTCCTCACAAAAGGACAGCCACCAAAAGTTTCTTCCCTCACCAAATCAGAAACATCCTGGGAGGCTCTGACCTCCCCTTGGGACAGGAATCTCTGTCTAAGCCCAACTCAGGCTCACGAAGGGGCTTTGCACACATGGGTTCCCCATCAGGCATTCCTGACCTAAAATCTCTGTTAGTGCCACTTGGGCGCCCTGACCAGTGCCACTCTCAGGCCACTCTGGACGTGAGCAAGTACCGAAATTGTACCCTGTGCCTGGCTCTGACTTGGTGTCAGTGCCAGTGCCAGATCCTGTCACTGATCCTCCTTTGGGAGATATACCAATCTAACTGAGTTGGTCATCGCCAGTTGTGAATCTCTACCACCTGATAATCATTCTTCCTCATCAACTTCATCCTCGGAGGATGAACTTCTGGTGGACCCTAATGCTACATCATCTCTGGTCAACCAGGAATTGTCCCGCCAGGATGCAGAAGCTGTTACCACCCTTACTTCGGTTGTCGCAGCAGCAAGAGTAGGGAGCCTTCCAGTAGTCTCTAAGGTTACCCCTGGCTTCTCTCCCGATGGGACTTCTGGCCTTTCCCCAGAGTTGGTGCCTTCATCACCTCCTAGGAATGTCATAGATAGACCTTGAAGGAACCTAAAGAAGAAGAAAAATGGGCGGAAGAGATCCAATTAGCCTGCTAGAGCCAAGATCTCTCCTTGGCACTTGTTGTCCATTGGTGCACAGTGAGTTTCCATCACAGAGTGATCCTGGCACTTACCCAGAGAAAGTAGACTGATGAGCTCTGATTAAGTAAACCCATACATAACATCCTAGACAAGATCAGGTAAACCTGTAATAGTAACATTGTAATTGTAATAGAAAAAATTTTGTTAATAGAGTGAGGATAAAAACATTATCCCATATGTCAGAACTATTGGGCTCATGGCACGCTTGGCACAGCACCTCATTTAGTAGAGTATACCAGGCACCAAAATCCAGAGGAGGTTGCTTGGGTACCTCACTCATGGGTTCTACTATCATGTCAATAAGATGTATTGAGTAAGATTGGACTCTAGCCTCGCAAGATGAAGGACCTGTCCTAGCACATATACATGGTGTTACACTCATTAACCCTCCAGGTTGCTTATTCTTTAACATGTTTTTGTATATCATCATAGCATAAGAACTTTTGTGGTTTGTAATATACTGCATTGTAGTTGTATCATTGTCACATACATTGGTGCTGCAGGAGCCTGATAATGTGTCATGTTAATAATAATGTGTGGTCGTAACCTTAAAACTATCCTAGGAATACATTTTCACTGTCGTTAGAGACAGCTAGTTAAATACCTGCAGACACCTTAAAATTAGTGTTAGGAAACTAGCAAGCTAGTGAAGTTTATATTTCCATCCTAGAAGTTAGGTAGATCATCTTGGTTATCTGCATTGCATGGGAAAGACCCATTCAGGGAGGGAAGTAACGTAACCAAGATTAGCAGCTTGTTTTAGTACAGGCCTTCAAGCCCAGAAGGGAGTGAATGACTGCTTAAAAGGGAGAGTTGTCACAAATATATACTGCTCTCGTCTCTCCGTTCTCTTAACATAGGGACCAGATTACAATCCATTGGGGGGTAGTGCCTCATACCTGATGATATGGAAAGCGAAGTATATAGTTTGGTCACAGTTTCGAGAGATGGGTCAAAGCAGGTATGTATTAAATTAGTCATATGGAGGGTAGGCATACTAGTAGTCACTTTACATCCTTGAACCAAGATCTATATCCCTGTGCAGTCCTTTCTGCTGGTCTTAATTTTCTTTTCAGGAATTTCGACCCACCCTCCTTAAGCCCTCGCCACTTCATAGCTTTAAGGCTCATAGTCCAAACAACATTCAAAGAGGTCACACCTGGCCCTCCTACATCCGATTCTCAGGCTAAAATCTACCATCAATCTCTGTCCTTTCCTAATCTTATAGAATGCTCTCATATCTTGAACTAAATCCCCACACTCAGCTGCCCCATACGCAGTTCTAAGAAAGCCTTTCAGGTCGTCCCAAGTTTGACATTTCTTAAATTGAAAGCTACAACAGCGTCAGCCAATATCCCACAGGTCCAAAGCTAGAAAACTTTTAGCCTCATTAAATGCTTCAGCCTCACTTGTTAATTTCTTCATATTCAAATGATTTTGAACAGACTCAATAAAAATTTCAATAGGCTGATGCAAAATGCCAACCACTAAGACCGGAAAAGGCTGAATTGAGGTAAAAGTTGTTACCCTATGGGTCAAAGTTTTCTCATCTTTGTTGACGTCTTCCACTTTCCCGGATCTCTTTTTGCTATCTCTGCTCATATAAAAAAACTTCAAGTCAGCTCACAAACTCGGCCTGATCTGAAATACATACAATACTAAAACCTCATACAATATGGTCTAAAACAACAAAAGAAACAAGAACACAGAAAGAAAAAATCAGTACATTGTTGTCCCCACCAATACACAATTATCAAAAAAAATCTAAGGGAGTAAATCTATTCTCACATACATGCACCAGCAACCCAGTCAAACAGCTGAGCGCAAAACCATAAGTGAGTCAAGGCCAAGTCACAAGATCCTCCCAAGGAAAGAGACAGGAGATAGAAAAAGAATAATACCACCAAGTAAAAATCCACCCCCCAATGTCACCAATGGCCGCTCGCAAGCAATAAATGCTGAAGATGCAAAGCAGAGCCACCGCCCATCGACGCTTCTCTGCCTGTTGTCTCTGTGCAAAAAAAAAAAAAAAAAAAAAAGCTAACTCCTTACTATGCAAAGCACTTCTCCCTCCACAGCATGACCCATTACACATACCCACATGATTCAATCCTACAACAATTCAATAAGAGGAGAAAAAAATGGAAAAAGGGAGAGAAAAAAGAATCTTAAAGCAACTGTAATGAAAACAATAACGAACACACTTTTTTCATTCATATCCCAGAGTTGCTGCGAGTCTGCAATCACCCCAACATATATGATATGAAATTATTGTAACCACACTTCAATTAAAAACACCCAAATACATAATCACATCGAAGATCGCAGTAAAACCCAGCACTCTACAATTGGTACTCCACTAAGACACTCGTCGAGAAAGACTGATGTCTCATATCATTCCGGCACTCCACTATGATACTCGTCGAGAAAGACTGATGTCTCATATAATTCCACTTGGTTACTTCTGCAATAAAATCCAAATTCAACAATATGCCCCGGAACACCAACTACTCTAACCACCTGATAACTCCCTATGAAAAGTGTATTTATAATGTGTATCTATCTCCTGCTTCAACATCATCCATACACTCTCTCTTCGGCATGGATTCAAACCTATAAGTATCTGTTTTTCACTGCTGGCCGCCACTGTCAAATCTTATATTTTACCTACTTTAGAAAAAAAAAAGATGAAAGAATCTTGGTAGCTCTGGCCTGCATCCCTTCTTGCTGAGTGTTGCATCTCTCTCTCTCTCTCTCTCTCTCTCTCTCTCTCTCTCTCTCTCTCTCTCTCTCTCTCTCTCTCTCTCTCTCAGATGTAGAAAATCTGCATGTAAGCTGATGCGTATAAATCAAACCTAGCATAGAAAAAACAACTATATTTTGCAAACCAAACATGAGACCAGTTAAACAAAAGACCAGCCAAAGCATATTTTTTAACCATCACCTCAAACATCAACAAAACAAGTGATAACAAAAAAGAAAACTAGACTCCCTTTACTCCACCCCATCACTGAATTCCCCATATTAATACCAAGGTCAGTAAATCAAAGTCAAAATTAAGACAAATATCTGAACAGTCATCTAAGTCATTGCCCATGCTTTTGCACAACTGTGTGCGTCTTCATTCATGATGCATCTGTCAAAAAAAAAAGCCATATCAAATCAAACCCCATATAAAATAATGTGGGACATCTCCCCAAACAAAAAGACATGTGTAAACAATAAAAAAAAAAAAAAACACTGACATAAGAGAAATTATAAAATACACGGCAAGGTAATGAATGACAATGCACATTTCATCTAACCCCTTCAACAGGTAACTGAAGTTTAGAATTTCTCTGTCTTTGTCCCAAACGCTAATTCAACAGCAATGAAACAGTTTCTCTACTGAATGGGAATTCCAATTCCTAGCGTATCCAACACGTCCTTTAGATACGGCTTCATTCCTCTCAATGAATTGCCTTTTACAAGAGTACATTGTACCAAGTACTTTCACAACATACATAGTAATGTACGTTTCCGTAACACAATAAAAAATCCGATTAGAACCAGACCATAAACTTCCATAGAAACTTTACACACACACACACACACACACACACACACACACACACACACACACATATATATATATATATATATATATATATATATATATATATATATATATATATATATATATATATATATATATATATATATATATATATATTTGTATATATTGTCAGTATGTTGACCTTTTTCATTTGTATAAATTAATTAGGTTAATTGCTATTTTAGTATTAAACCATTTGGACAATGTTCCATTAGGCCTTTAGTCTCCTCCTCAGTGGACCATTGCTTTTTTACCTGTTAGTACAGTCTTGTTTTTCAAGTAATGTGGACTAATCCCTGCCTCCTTGAGAGGTATTGTTTTATGGTCCTGTGATGTTGTCCGGCAGTCTGTTTCTGAGCCATCACTACGAGAGGTTGCGGATTACCCTGTTGCTGCTGTTGCTTTTATTACTAAACATTTTTGGAATTGCCTGTTTTTGGAGGATTGTAGCTTTGTGGATCCCTCCTTCCCAGCAGCTGGAGGGATTATTAGATGATCCCCACACCTCTGGCTCAGTGCCTGCCAGAGGGACCTCTATGATACTTGGTAAGGTATAATATACCTGCTTGAAGTCGTCAGCTAGATGAGTTCACGACGCTTGTGAGCATTACTGCTGCTGTTTGGGCCCCTTTATCCCGATGTGGAGGTTTATTATTGAGGAGACCTCAAGACATTGGGTTCTTTAAAATTAATTATTATTATCAAGCTAGTTTGTAAATTATTACGTGACTTTCTTTTTTACCCTCTCCTACTTCCTGGGCCCCCTCTGTAAGTATGGGTGTGTTGTCCTCTTTATTTAATAGTATAAGTGTTTTGGGTATTCTTTTTATAAGGGTAGTTGTGTTTTTATTATTTTGTATATGTGTAAGGGGTTCACATTATATATATATATATATATATATATATATATATATATATATATATATATATATATATATATATATATATATATATATATATATATATATATATATATATATATAAATATATATATATATATATATATATATATATATATATATATATATATATATATATATATATATATATATATATATATATATATATATATATATTATATATATACACACACACAGAGTAAAATTGTTGCAGCCAAAAATTTGGTTAGAAGCTCGTCGTATGTGTATTAATGTGTGTGCGTGTGTGAATATGCGTTATTATGGAATATTTCTCTAACCTTCCTAAATTTTTTTCTAAGGAAAAAACTCTTAATGAATCCTACTGAAAAATATCATCCGGGAAATATTTAAAATAGTGATAACGTTAGCACTAAAATTTTCATCCACATTTTATTTTCTTAAATATTCAAGTTGTTAGGCACATGAAATCGTGAAAATAAAGTTCATGAATTTTGCGTTATTGAAATCGTTTGCTATGAAGTGGCTCTGAACCCGATGTTGCTTTTAAAAGCAAAACGGATCTTGATTTATAAACAAACTAAAAGTAAGGGATAACACTTGCTACACAATTTTTGTCGGAATGAATGACCTCTATAAAGTGAGATGTCCCATTTTCCTCTGCAATATTTACAACAGTTGCACTTTAAACAAATTCGGGTCTGAGTCATGGTCTTGACATAGTTCGAATAGGCTCTCGGTCTTTATAGGGCACCGTTGCAAATGCTTTTACTCATTCTTTCCTCGATTTTCTCGTATTCTACGAGTCTTTGTAATGTTTGTTTCCTTTAGTTTTACTATTAATCTTTCTTATTCCTTGAATAAGACAGATTTTTTATTGTCATTATTATTATGTTAAGAATTATAGTAATCAGGAAAACACATATTCTATTAAAATTTATTAAACTTCTCACCCAACAATGCAATTATTCGGCTAATTGTTTTGTTAGAGACACAATTCTATTATTTAAGAGACCAGTTTTATTATTATTATTGGTTTATAAAACATAAAATTAACAGAATTTTTTTTAGTAAATGGTGTTTAATGCAGAAAATTTCTTATATTTTCAGAGAAATTAATATGTAAAAAGATTTATAATATACATTGTATAAAAGAGTGAAATAGCAGACAAATCGAAGAGTATAAAATCTAATATCTTTACGAAAGGAATCCTTTACTCATGCGCCAAATATTGGGCAGAATCAATTCTAATAATAAGAAGAGCAACAGATACTTTTCTATGTTATTTTATATGTTTAATTACTATTTTATTTAAATATATATTATTAGTTAATTACGTCATTAGTACTTAATTTATAAATATAACGTGACTGAAGTGGCTGAGAGGTCAGAATGAGTTAATGTATTATGCAAGTGATAACCACCAACTCCCCACCTCCCCAACACCCTCAATAACAATCAAGTTAAAGGGTACAGGAACTAAAGGAAATGGGACAAACCCACAGATTAAAATACGAAAAACTTAATGATTTCATTAGCAAAATTTTTTCATCTTTGTTTTTTTTCCAGTGTACAATAGACATCAAGGTTATCTTACTAGAGCAACTAATACAAAAAAAATTAATAAAAGTCTCCCGCGCAGAATGAAATGAAAGCAACATCAGGCAAATATTAATGATAAATCTTCCTTAACATAAAACCAGGAAGCTATTTTGAAAAACGAATTCAGTGGGATTAAAGAATGATTTAAAAAGGTTAAAATTCCGTTAAGGCAAGTCGAATTACGAATCTCTTATAAAAGGAAAACAATTGAGCATAGAAAAAAAAAACTGTTCGGATGTCGAAAATCAGCTTAAAATACGAATCTTACTCCCTAATATATATATATATATATATATATATATATATATATATATATATATATATATATATATATATATATATATATATATATATATATATATATATATATATATATATACATGTGTGTGTGTATGTGTGTGTGTGTATGCATATATTGTTGTAAGCCTTATGTATACATGAAAGCAACTTTAAATAAAATTAATGAAGATCGTCGTAAATATTTATTATATTTGGTTCCACCCAGGTAACATAAACTCTTTGACCTTTGAAACAACACAGAATCATAGGAAGCTGGTTTAACAAAGAAGATCGTTGCTTAAAAATTGTCTATTCTATTTTATCCTATTCATCCTTCGTTACTTCTGCTACTTTCCTAATGAAAATCTCACCACATACCATCCTCGTACTACTGGATATTGTTATGTTCTAATAATGTCTAAAGTCCCTTCTGTCACCTTTCCCCTTTAACAATAAGAATCATTATGCTTCCCACATCAGTTATACCTTACTTATAATAGTCAAACCCACTCATACTACCGTAAAGAAGCCTCCAGCCTATAATCCAATCAGAGCTGAGTCTCGCCGTTTTTCGACCTCGTAGTTATAGCCTTACTTACCTAGAAATAAGAGGTTTTCTGAAACAAAAATAATTACATCAGGTTCATTCACTTATTAAGAATAGAAATGATATTCATTGGGTATAAAGTATACGTTTTTTGACAAATGGTCCAAAGAGTGCAGTTGAGGTTGGAAGTAGATAAATAATTCATGAAATTTTAATCAACGTAGAGATTGACTATGCTCCTAAATGGCAATGTCATCAAAATATTTAGAACTGAAAAATTCTACTGTCTGTTTTTAGACATATGGATATAATTTTTCTTTGTTGTTAACACATATTAAAGAATTGCCTGGAGAAAAGACCCTGTATGACAAAAAAGGACATAAGCCACCAAAGGACTTCTTTTGACAGGGTCTGTTCAAATCATCGTGATAGAACCTATAACTTTCAGGTCATACAATTTCGATGCTATGAAAATCGTCTTCTCTTTCATCTGTCAGAGAAACTGCACTTAATGCACAAGGGTTTTTTTTAATAAAAGATGGTAGGAGAGAGAGAGAGAGAGAGAGAGAGAGAGAGAGAGAGAGAGAGAGAGAGAGAGAGAGAGAGAGAGAGAGAGAGAGAAATACTTTTCGTTTGCGTACATTGTCACCTCACTCTTCATGCTCAAATGCAAGTCACACGGTTCTATCATTGCAGAACGAAGTTGCAATATCGGAATGATTTTAAACGCATATATTGCAATAAAAATACCAGAAAATACATGGGGTAATTTAAATTAGTTATGTGAAGCTGATTTTCACGGAAAAGGATTTTCAAAATTCGTTTTCTAAACTTACTCTATATAATGGTTTCATCTTACGTTAGACATAACTACCAACTACTATATTCATAAGCTTCATTTTACAATTCAAGTGTATTTTTATACTCGATTACTTTACTTCAGAGAATAATTAAAAATTAAAAAACTAATTATTTTTGCTGAATTACTGATGATTACATAAAATATTCAGATGTTAGTCCCACAGCTGCTTCTGCATGCCACAAGTTCAAATTTGTTATTAAAGTGCCTAGTTTGACGAATTTGAATGTTGCTCTATCATTCATTCTATTATTTTTTTTTACGTATAAAATAAAGTACAAATGTTATTATAACGTTCAGTGCTGTAACTGAATAATTGTACTTTTCTATATATTCGCAAATTATATCTCACGTATTGGATCAAAACTACAGTTTTAAGCCAAAAATATTTTACATCTATAAATATAATATCAAATAAAAAAAACCTGTCCTATTCATGTTACAAAAATGCAAAGATTCTATTTCAGCTGAAAATATTTAAAACCTCCAAATTAGAGTTGCGCCTCTGATCTAAACAAACATAAAACAAAACAAAGAACCTTTATGGCTGCCATGAAATGGCTCTCTTTAGCTTTGAACATTGGCTGCCGGGATAAAGTCAGGCAATGCATCACATTTGTATTCATTTTATGCTTAATCCGTGCAGTTGCATATAACTTTCTTTCCTTTATTTGATAGTGAAAGGATGAACACTCAGTGGTTTATATTTTTCCGGAATTCACACCCTTTAAGAGGACCAGGTTATTGACTATATATATATATATATATATATATATATATATATATATATATATATATATATATATATATATATATATATATATATATATATATATATATATATATATATATATATATATATATATATATATATATATATATATATATATATATATATATATATATATATATATATATATATATATATATATATATATTATATATTATATATTATATATATATATATATATATATATATATATATATATATATATATATATATATATATATATATATATATATATATATATATATATATATATATATATATATATATATATATATATATATATATATATTATATTTATATATATATATATATATATATATATATATATATATATATATATATATATATATATATATATATATATATATATACTGTATATATATGGCTGAAATATTTTCTGTTAGAACAGAATTCCATCAGACATAGGGAGCCCATAAAAACTCCAAAATGTAAAAAAATAAAAACTGCATTTCAGAGACGAAACTGTCTCTCTCCTCAGGCAAATGGTGAATGAGAAAAAAGTTACAGAAAAGTGGTATTAGGTCAGCCGTTACGTCACTCCAGTTGACAATTTTTCTTTGATCATCTTAATCGCTGGTTTGAGGAAGATTTTATCTATAATATCTGAATCCCTGGCGCCTCTTGAAAGATTCATTGTATTTCAAGTCAAGGCTGATTCCATCATCTGACTTTTGAACTGACAATTGCTGCTATAAATTATATGAGAAATATTCCAGTTTTTCTGTGATTATGATTATTTATGTGGTTAAAAATAGCTGAGCTTTGTTTTCCATACCTAACTGAACGTTTATGCTGCCTTAATCTCTGAGGAGTGATTTGCCTGTAAAGCCTGTATAAGCCTGGTCACAATCGAGGTAAAGGATTTCTTAAACTCCTGTGTCTTTGGGGACTAGATTTTGTTGGACGTTAATCGGGGGTTTGGCTAAGGTATTTAGGTAGGTAAAAGCAAAAGGGTTAGTTTCCAAGTGTCTGTGCCAACGTCTTAATCCTGTCCAGGTGTGGGATTTTTATTTTACTGTTGGACATATCTCTGGTTTTGTTTTCGGGGAACGGTAGAAAATAGTGCTTGCTTTGTGGATCGCTTTCTCACAAAGCAAACACTATTATATTTATATATATATATATATATATATATATATATATATATATATATATATATATATATATATATATATATATATATATATCTATATATATATATATATATATATATATATATATATATATATATATATATATATATATATATATATATATATATATATATATATATATATATATATATATATATATATACACACATATAAACACACACACACCACACACGTGTGTGTGTGTGTATGTATGTATGTATATATTTATATATACATATATAAAGCTTTTTCGCAAGTAATTCTTATTCAGTGATGATGCATTTGTTGCACTGTCATTTTAAGACCCTGCTTTTCTAATTTCTCTTCTTGTCATATAAGCTAAAAAATAAAGCTATATATATATATAATGGTTGTATGTATATATGCATGAGTGTGTTTGTGTGTGTGTGTGTATGTGCCAGCATAACTCTGAAACTCACAGAGCAATTTCGACCAGACTTGGTATACATATGACTTACTATCCAGATATCAGTAATGTGGGGGTAAGACATTACTAGCATCAAGCAGCACCAAAGGGGGTTGGGGTGGAAAGGGCTTCCTGAAATGGGGCTGGTTCTGCCCGTAAAATGGGGCTGGTTGTGCCCATAGACTTTGTAATTTTACAAGTTTATCATACCTAACTTCCATTTACATCTATTATATTAATTTCGTTAGCTGCCTTTCTGCCTGTGTTGTGTGTCCCCATTCCTCCCACTTCCCTACCCCCAAAAACTGGTTTAAGCAGTTTGGTCCCTAAACACCTCCCCTGAAACCTCAACTCCCTCATGGAAAAACGATAATCCCCCTCCCCTTCCCCCCTCCTTTCCCATCCCTCTTCCCTCTTCCTTTTTCCCTATGATATGTTTTATGATGAAATAAAATGTTTTGAGATTGAGTACTATTAGCAAAATGTTTATAGATTTGGAAGGACACTACTTTTTTTTTTTTTTATAAAAGTAATGTATAGGTTATTCAAATCAGAATATAATTTGCTTGGCCTTTAGAATTTATAAAATGTTTAATTAACCACATATGGTAACCATGAACCACCTGCATTCTGTTTAGGAGCTGAAGATGGCTTCACAGCATCTTGGAGTCTTTAAGAATTTAAGAAAACGTTATAATCCAATGGACATTTTTCCAGGAATGTTTCAAAAGCTGAAGACTGCTTCAAAGGATCCTGGAGTTGTGAAGGCCTCTTTCAAGAGTAATCTGTTATATTAATTTACTTGGCTGCCTTTGTGTGTGTGTGTGTGTGTGTGTGTGTGTGTGTGTGTGTGTGCGTGGGTGTCCCTCCCCCCCCCTTTCCATCTACCCTTCCCCTGCCCTCCCCCTCCTCCCTATCCCTTCCCCTTTCCCTCCCCTTCCCTCTCCCTTCCCCCTCCCCTTTCCCTCCCCCCTTCCTCCCCATTCCCCTTCCCCTCCCCTTCTTCCCCTTCCTCCCCATTCCCCCTCCCCTCTTCCTGTTTTCCATGTTTTATGATGAAAATGTGTTGAGATTGAGTACTATTAACAAAATGTTTATAGATTTATAAGGACATATATTTTTTTAAGTAATGTACAGATTTTTTAAATCAAAATATAACTTGCATGACCTTTAGAATTTATTAAATGCTTAATCAACCTCATGTGGTAACTATGAACCACCTGCATTATGAGGATCACAGTAAATACTACTCTTGTTATACAACTGGAGTTTTTAAGATTAAAGAAGACATTATAATCTAATGGGCATTTCTCCAGGAGGTGGAAGAAATGATTCTGAAGATAAATTCTGGATTTCTTCCCTGAAGGGAAGTGGATCCAACAGGAATCCATTTAGGAGCTGAAGACGATGTCACAGGATCCTGGAGTCTTTAATCCAATGGGTGTTTCTCCAGGAACGCTTCAGGAGCTAAACACTGCTTCAAAGGATCCTGGAGTTGTGAAGATGTCTTTCAAGAATAATATTTTAATAACTGTCAAGAAATTTTCAACATTAAGTGACCCAGTGGTATATAACACAGGATTTTTGGCTGAGCTCTGTTATTTTTTTTTGAAATGGACTCAGCAAGTAATTCTAAACGAACAGCAGGCACTACTGGTGATGGTCTGGAACCGCAAATGGCATCAGCATTGATTCAAAAGCAATCAACAGCTGCTCCTGCACTTACACCAGGATATGGTCAGTTGTTTGTCTATGACCGGAAGGTAAACGGGGCTGGTGCTGCCCATAGACTTTTGCTGACTATTGGTTAATTTAGCTGTGGGTGTGGGTATAGGTATGGTACAGATATGGGTATGGGTATGGTATGTATATGGGTATGGGTATGGTATGCATATGGGTATGGGATGGGCATGGAAATGTTATGGTATGGGTATGGAATAGATATGGGTATGGAATAGATATGGGTATGTGTAAGGGTATAGGTATGGGTATGTTAAGGATATGGGTATGGGTATTAGCACGTGTATGGGTATAGGAATTGGTATGATACAGATATGGGTATAAGTCTGGTACAGATATGGGTATTGGTATGGGTATGGGTATTGTATGGATATGGGTATGGAATGGATGTGGGTATGGATATGGGTATAGGTATGGGTATGGATATGGTACAGATATGGGTATGTTATGGATATGGGTATGGGTGTGGGCATAATACAAATATGGGTATGGTATGGATATGGGAACTAGCATATGCGAGCGATAGCGAGCATCTGCTAGTATGAATTATTACCTGGAAAAGAATGCTAATGCTGTGAGGGTAAGCCATCAATGGCACCAAAAATGGGGTGGGTGTTTGGAAGGGGGTGACAGAGAGAGAGTGAGAGGGAGAGGATATGGTAGAGAGTAGAGGGGGTGTTGGGGAGAAGAAAGAGGGAACGAGACAGGGAGGGTTGGAGAGAGAGAGAGAGAGAGAGAGAGAGAGAGAGAGAGAGAGAGAGAGAAAGAGAGAGAGAGAGAGTATAGTGGGTGTTAGGGAGTAGAGTAAAAAGACGGAAAGAAACAGAAATGGTTGGAGAGAGAGGGAGAGAGTGAGAGAAAGAAAGAGTGAGAGGGAGAAGAAAGAGGGAACGAGAGAGAGAGAGAGAGAGAGAGAGAGAGAGAGAGAGAGAGAGAGAGAGAGAGAGAGAGAGAGAGTGTTAGGGAGTAGAGTAGAAAGACAGAAAGAAACAGAAATGGTTGGAGAGAGAGGGAGAGAGTGAGAGAAAGAAAGAGTGAGAGAGAGAGGAAGTGAGAGAGTGACAGAGAGAGAGGAAGTTAGAGAGCCAGGGTAGAGGGGGTGTTAGGGAGAAGAAAGAGGGAAAGAGACAGGGTGGGTTGGAGAGAGAGAGAGAGAGAGAGAGAGAGAGAGAGAGAGAGTAGAGGGGGTATTCGGGAGGAGAAAGAGAGAGAGAGAGAGAGAGAGAGAGAGAGAGAGAGAGAGAGAGAGAGAGAGATTTTGGGCAGCACCAGGTTGGTCAGTTGTAGTATATAAATGTTGCTACGTTGTTTCGTCCATTATTCACCTTCGACAACTGCTTCATTTATTAATTTACAGTCATTACCGGGACTACACTATTTCAGGAATTTAACTACAAGTCAATATAAAGTCTGGCAAAAAACTAAGAGATTAAAATAATAATCCAGTTGAAAAGTAAAAATTAATTTTTTTGTTCAATAAGCCTTGATATCTCATCAGTCCCAGAAACAGGACTTCGATAAACAATATCTTTCTTTATATACTATGAAACATTATCCATGCATGATACTTATTTTGGTATAGTTTGGAAGTAAGATACTGGTGCTTTGTTGCGACATGTTCATAAAATCCAAAACAGTAAAGCAAATAGCTAGAATTGTGATTGAATTGCTGATGGATAGTCCCAGTGACTTGAAATACATTTTACTTTTGTTGTAAGGGCGGGGGGATATATCTTGAAGACACCTGGATATTCATGGAAGGCTCATAGCTTTATCAACCAGAGACAGTGAATGAAGTCATTTAGACTGTTTTTTTTTTTTCTTTTTTGTTACTTGTACTGTTTAGAAGTAAAATATGTCTATTTTGAATACAGTATTTTTTGGGAAATTTTAACTCCTTATGATCAATGAATTTAGTTTAACTTTTACAGATTCACTTCCTAATGGTAGTTATCATATGGCACTGCTGAATGTTTCACCATCGATTCTTTGGATGCCCTAAGGACAGTTTGGTTCTTCATATTAAGCGCAGTTTCCAGGTTGGGACAACTGTAGGTTCGCAGCAATATTTTTTCATAACACTCATTCAGGGTTACCGCATTAGAAATAACCCTTTCTAGCTGCAGACCATCCCACAAGCAGCTTTGAGGGAAGTTTTTTATTGCTTTTGTATTTCTTCCCATAGTGTTCTTGGCTCTGGGCTCTTTGTAGAACTATTCTGTTCTCTTCCTTTTCTTGTTCTTGTTCATTCCAGTCTTGTGTGTGGACAGCTCGCTAGCTATTTCAATGAGAGTAGTGCCATTTATAGTAAACATATGATCTTGGCACTTTCTTTTTGTATTAAGGCGATGGTCCACATATAAAGATTTTATGCAGATTGATTTAATATATTATAGTAGTTTTCTTCCGATGATGTTGGAAAGAAATGGAAATGTCTTTTCTTTTGGCCATCAACACAAAGTTGGGGAAGGAATTAGTTTTTAGAGTTTCTGCTAGCTTTTTGGCTTCAACTTTCCCTTTGGATTTTATTGTTTGCTAAAGGTTACGCTTCCACAGTTGCTATGTTCATGTTAACAAAGGAAAATCCTGAGGATGATCGTGTTGCCACACTACCTAAAACCTGGACAATTTGTCCTTGTTCCTCTTTGTGAGAAGAAAGTTTTCCTTTGTGCCTGCCATCAGCGTTTCCTTTCAAAGACACTGCATAAACTGATTTTTAGGATCGGAACTAGAGGAGTTGTGAAAAGGATCCACTACTGTAAATCTTCATGAAAGATTACTACATTCTATCCTTATTAAGTAAACTTTTTAAAAGATTTTAAGTTGTTGCTGGATTATTGTACTTAATTCTTTATCTCTTCTGACTATGCTGGGTATTTTATTGGACTATACTTTTATTTTCTAATTAGTAATTCCCTAATGAAGGCCATGAAGCCCTTTAAAGAGCTCCTCACAAAGCCTTAGCTCTAAAGACTAAATTCGTAGGAAATAAGATGATTCCATAAAGTAATAAGCTCTACATTTACATCATTATAAATATATATATATATATATATATATATATATATATATATATATATATATATATATATATATATATATATATATATATATATATATATATATATATATATATATATACATATATATATACACACACACATATATATATATATATATATATATATATATATATATATATATATATATATATATATATATATATATATATATATATATATATATATATATATATGTATGTATGTATGTATGTATATATATATATATATATATATATATATATATATATATATATATATATAGAGAGAGAGAGAGAGAGAGAGAGAGAGAGAGAGAGAGAGAGAGAGAGGAGAGAGAGAGAGAGTGGAATGGAAGCGAGAACTGATTTTCTTATGAATATCCTGATCATCTGTAAAATAAGTATAAATTGCATCAACTAATCGTGTAAAGGTTTATTTGATACAGTGTATCATTTTATTGATACCATCGCTTGAACTACCCCCCTTTTTCTCTCTCTCTCTCTTTATCACGCGCGCGCGCGCACACACACACATTTATCAAGGGTTTTAAAATTTAACGTTAAATCAAATTCAATTTAGCATGGGAATATGGATGGAAGTTTATGTTTATGTACCTCAATTTGTCTTTTGTAGACGTAAAAACAGTGGCATCTAATTAGATACCAATTAGAACGATAAATAACCTTATAATTAATGGAGTTAATTACGGTGTTTAAAGGCGCAGTAAGGAAATGTTTAGGTATCAAAGCTTACATGGGTTACAGGAACACTAAAGATCAATTCTCACGGTTTTGGGTAAAATAGCAACCTAATGTTTATACTCATCCATGCTCCGCTGACATGAATTGATAAAATCGCATGCATTCATGTACAGCCTCATGGTGATAATAATATTTTATATTATTATTTCATTCACGATCAGTGAAAAATAATTTGAAAAGCTGAGAACACCGAAACTCTGAAGCTGCTATTTCCAGCACACTTGCCCGATAATCAACCTAAAATGATCATATCTATGCTGTCCTATACAAAAAAAAAGTGAATTTTATCTAATAAAAACTTTTAAAGATATAAATTAGAATCCCAGCAAGGTATTAAAACTTGGAAATGAATCTGACGGAATGGTTTTTAAATATGAGATGTAATTAAGTGGTCATCAATGTAGAACAAAAATCTTGAAACTACTCAGAGTTATTTATGAGTAAAAGAAATGGGAATTCTTTAATAATAATAATAATAATAATAATAATAATAATAATAATAATAATAATAATAATAATAATAATAATAATAATAATAATAATAATAATAATAATAATATATCGGGAGAAAAACCTCTTTTAAGCAGGTAATGTTGAATGAAATTGCTGCATCAGCTGCATTTAACTGTATACTTCTCTATTTTTCTAATTGTTGCTGTTTCTCTGCTACTGCATCGGGCGAGTAACGTTCAGATGTTATTCATCTTCAGGAGGGAAATAGTCGAAATTCAGAGATTCCATATACCCGTGTATTTAAATATGGAGGACATAATCCGTACAGTTTTCTACAATGTACGTATTTGTCAATTAAAGTATATAATTATTTCGCCAACGTTTCTCCCACTTCCAGCTGGGTATAATCACGGCTTCGGGTAGGAGTAGATCTACCCCTGCTGACCCCCGACGATATGTTGAACAGACACGTTCATCGACATTAATGAATTTTTTTCATTGATGTCGATGAACGTGTCTGCTCAGCATATAGTCGGGGGTCAGCAAGGGGTAGATCCCTTGCTGAATTTTGATTGGGCGGGGCGGGGAGCTGGTTTCCTATTGGCTGGTGAGAGTTTTCTTCAAGCCAACTTTTCAGGCCTGAAGGTCGAGTTGCTGCAGTCTCGCTGACCGGCGGGGTAGGGGAGTGGCATCACTGGGCGGTGCGTGACGTTGCGTTACGTCACGGCCTGGTGTTCTCGTACGTCTATTCCCATTGGTGGCGGGATTGTTCGCCTAATCTGGTGTCTTTAGGTTGGGGGTGTCGCTCGTTCTGGGTTCGGTCGCTGGTCTTGGTATTATGACAATAACACCAAGACCTGCGACCCCAGCCTAGAGACACCAGATTAGGCGAACAATCCCGCCACCAATGGGAGCAGACGTACGAGAACATCAGGCCGTGACGTCACGCACCGCCCATATTTAAATACACGGATATATGGAATCCATGAATTTCGACTATTTCCCTCCTAAAGATGAATAACATCTTACTCGGCCGATGCAGTCGCAGAGAAAAAGCAATAATTAGAAAAAACAGAGAAGACCCTATGCAAATTAAATGCAGTTGATGCAACAATTCCACTCAATAATAATAATAATAATAATAATAATAATAATAATAATAATAATAATAATAATAATAATAATAATAATAATAATAATAATAATTAGGACCCTGATATAGAGAGAAATGCAGAGACACATTTGGTAATGAGGATATAGATTCTATTTCCTTTGATCGCCCTAAATACATTCCTTTTCCATCTTATGACATACCTCTGTTGAATCTGAATGCTAATATCATTGAGTGTGAGGACATCATTCAATTTCTATCCCCCTGTATTTCATCACTGTTACAAACATTTAGATGATTAATTGTGATAAACAGGATGGTATGACATGCATAAGGGAAACGAATTTATTTCAAAGTGATGTCATTCTAGGATACTCTATGATATCTAATATTTAATTTTTATGATTTCGTAGGATAACAGTAATCAGTTTTATATTAGTTGTATATCATAAAGAATTTTGTTTTCTGTACCTATATAAAGGTTGCCATAAGAAGCCCGGTATCTTTTTTAGCTGGTTGCTGCTAGGATGCCTAA
This sequence comes from Macrobrachium rosenbergii, assembly GCF_040412425.1. Classification (NCBI taxonomy): domain Eukaryota; kingdom Metazoa; phylum Arthropoda; class Malacostraca; order Decapoda; family Palaemonidae; genus Macrobrachium; species Macrobrachium rosenbergii. Next base: position 68,944,037 of record NC_089741.1, read on the forward strand.
TATTTTCTATGAAATGCGCCCGTATTTCAAAATATGTTTTTCTATTGTGTAAGCTTGGCTACCGTGTACATGCAAAATTAGATCAAGATTATTAATGTGTAAGATATCATAGCATAACCACTGATTTTGTAAGACACTATAAATCGACATATTTGCATGATACTGTACAACACTATCCATCCATCTATTTTTGTTTGTGCATGAAACCAATTATTATCCAATTAGTTTCTTAGTAAGGAGTAAAATAGAACAAGGTGAATTAACTATGAAGTGCTTAAGATTTTTTTATTTAATAAACACGCATAAAAATAACAATGAAAACTCTAAATAAATAATACCTTACGAATGTGTTTTCCTAAGATACATTTGCTTATGTATGTATTTTAACTTTTGAACACATGGGCATTGTATTCTGATGATCTTTGTTAGTTAGAATACCTATAGGATTGTATGTTTTATGTGAGGAGTGTGTTTATCAGACGAAATCCCATGAAATATTTAATTAGGTTACTCAGCCCAAGAGCAGATGTGAGAGAAAGGATGTGCAATATATTTTCTTTATTTAATGGGTTGTAACAAAATAAGGAATGATTAAACTGACGTTACTCAAAGTTAAAAACACGAAAATTCTGCAATTTTCACTATTGATTTTTAAGAGACATTTGGTCCAAATTTGCTTTATTGAAGAGTGAAATATTACAGATCTTCCTTTCTAAAATTGGTGAATATATAATTAATTACTTTTTTTCATCTTCAAATGTTCTCAGTTTTCGCTTTTTTCCCTTATTCAATGAACATAAAATGTTTCTACCGTTTAGAAAGTTTCCCTTTTTCTTGCAATAATTTTTACTGCTATTTCTTATGTAGGCCTAATTGAAAAATTGGAATTTATTCCGCAATTTCAAGAATGTTTTAAACAATACCATGTATTTTAGACATTTAAATACTGAAAGAATTGAAACCAACACCACAGAAACTCCTGAAATTTTTCAGGGAAAACTTCAATTATTAAATACCGATAATCTGTACCTGTGATGTGTGTTTTTTTTTTTTTTTTATTTCTTAAAGAAGAACTCTCTGTTCTTCTTTACATATATTTTTACCATAAAATATACATCATGCTTCAAGAAATATAAATGGTTTTCTTCTCTGCGGAAACCCAACAAACATAGCGTACTGAACTATTAGTTTTGGAAATAATTCCTCACTACATCATATATCTTTTTCATATACCATTGGCATAACAACAGTCCCTTGAATCGAATACTTGCATCTTTAAAGGAAATGGAATTGCTGAAGAGCAAATTACGAAAACGTCACGAAGCAGTGATAAATAATGTAAAAGTGTAGTACTAAGCTGAGTACCAATAATCATAATCTTACTTTTGTTTTTCTTGCTCTCTGGGAACGTTTATTGTTCTTATAAAGCAACGCTTATGTCAGCTTCATTGGAAAAGCAATTTGGCCCAAATGACGGGCAAATTTTAAAGTAATTTAAACTGGACTTTTATTACCTCTTTTCAAGTAGTAATTGGATCTCTGTGAAAAATGAAAATTTGGTGTAATGGAAATGTACTCCTGTTATTGTCTTCATCGTTTTAAACTCGAATTGGTTGAGCACATTTCATTTAATGTTTTTTGTTGCAAGGAAATTATAGGAAATAGATTTGACTTTTATTCATACTTGTTCGAACAACCACTAATACACATGACAACACACGCACACATATATATAACTGAATCACAAAATTATTTAACGTGATAAATATATAAATAAAGACAAAATCCAAGAAGGAAAGAGAAACACTGGAGTGCTGCGAGGCCTTTCGACTATCGTCCTTTACTTAGCAGACTGAAGAAATATAAAAGTAAGTTTACAAAGAAAGCTCATATAAACGACAGATGGCGATTACAAAGGAAAAAATATGTATCTGGAATCCAACACAATTGAAGAATTAGTAGAACTGCCAAAACAGGGTTAAATATTTAAGAGGTTTTACAAAGGATTAGAATCAACCATTTAGAAGCAGGGACAGGACAATTAAAACATTATACAAGGAGTGACTGACCACCAAAAAATGTTTGTAAAACAAAATAATTATCTTTTTTTGAAAACAATAAAAATTTTTGCAAGATAAACATTTTTACAAATAAAAGATAATATTAAACATACGAATACATAGAAAATACATATATAAGGTAACTAATTTGTAATTAAGTCAGAGATTTTATCTTTTAGGCCATTCTTGAATAGTTTCTAATACAGGGGTCCAAATAATGCTAAGGTTAAAATTACAGCTGGAAGTAAGCTGTATAATAGCGGACTCCAAAAGATTTCTTGAAGAGAAAACTTTCGATATGACAATCACAGAACTTTCAGTCCAATTTACCCTGTGAGAGTTTTCACTTAAGTGAATCAATATTGCACTGGATGTTTTTCCAGTTTTGACTGAATACTTATGTTGCTTAATACGTACATCTAAATCTTTCAATAACACAGTGAAAAAATCCTCAAAGATAAAAAAGAACTAATAGGTCAGTTTTCAGTAAAATTTCCCTCGTTATCTTAATTGTACGGATTAGTAAAAACACACAAAGAAAATAATCCTATGTGGCCTATTATCAGTGCTGATGGCTCAATATTACATAAACTTTTGAAATATTTTACCAAGCTCTTGTCCTTACTTGGAACTATCTTCAATTCTGACGTATATAATTGTCAAGATTTAGTTGATAAATTAAATAAGGTCTCTTCTCGCCCCACTGATAAATTCGTTAGTTTTGATGTTTTTTCTCTTTTTACTAAAGTCCCTATAGATTCTACAGTATTTTAGAGTATCTTACCTCTACCTCTAAAGTCATATTTCACTCACTAGGTTGTGCATTTGTGATTGTAAATTTATATTCAATGGTGAATTTTACCAACAAATATTTGGTATGGCAATGGGCAACCCTTTATCCCCACTCCACTAAAACTTGTACAGTATATGGACTTCTTTGAAAAACGATATTTACCTAATATCATTTATTCCTTTGAAGTAGAATACATATGTAGACGATATTTTAGTGGTTTTGTCTGCTGGTATTGATGTAAATGATTTACCCTCTAATTTTAATAACCAGGTACCATCCATTAAGTTTGCTTTAGAATTAGAAAAAGACAATTGCCTCCCTTTCAATGTAAATTCAGTATTTATAGGAGACCAACCGACAGCCTAACTTATGACCATTTTTATTCAAGACATCACTTTAATATCAAAATATCAATTTTTTCTTCTATGTTTTTATGAGCTTAGCACATTGTCAGTCCCCACTATTTGGATCAAGAATTTGAATACATAAGAAAAATATGAACAGATTTATGTTATCCTTCACATATACTAGATATTTGTTATACTAAAGACCAAAAAAGTTTTATAGTGAAAGTAACATGGAGAAAGAAACCCCCAAGAACATCCGTGGCTTGCCTTATTTTAGTGGTTTTGAAAACATAAAATTATTGTTAAAATACTTTAATACACTTTAATGTCAACCTTTTTTTTTCCTATAATAACACACTAAAAGGCATGTTAATAAAAAAATGGCCCTAAAGAAAACAACATAATGTATAAAATTCCATATTTGGACTGCCTTCTTTTTATGTTGGCCAATCTAGCAAAGGTTTAGATGTAAGTATTAAGTATTCAATCAAAACCTGAAAAAAACCCAATGTTATATTTATTTATTTAAGTGAAAACTCTCACAGGATAAATTGGAAAGTTCAGTGATTGCCAGATTGAAAGATTTCTCTTCAAGAAATCTTTTGGAGTCTGCTATTACACAGCTTACTTCCAGCTATAATTTTAACTTTAGGCCTGGCATGTATTATTTGGACCCATGTATTAGAAAAATGTT
>NC_089741.1:68952930-68985430 GCF_040412425.1 Macrobrachium rosenbergii
ATCGTGTCGTACATAGTCAATTTCGAAACACTACATTTCACAATAGAATCTGAAAAGTTACGTGCTAAAATCTTGTTAACTATGTTATAAAAAAGTCTTTTCGGGTAGGAATTTTTGGTGAAATATTCCAGTAAAAATTCAATTTCGCAGTGGAATGTTGGGATGTCTAGAGTTAACGTAATCTAGAAAAGACTGACATTGCCACGAATGTTTAAATAGGGCAAAAGTACCATCCACATATCTCCTATAGAAAAGAGGTTTAAAGGATTCGGGACAATTGTTTAAAAACTCTTCTTCTAAATGTGCCATAAAAAAATTTGCGAAGAGAGGGCCCAATGGGGACCCCATAGCAACTCCCTCGACCTGCAAGTAAAGTTGTTTGTTAAAAATAAAAGCAGAATCTTGCACTGCAAGTTCCAATAGAGACTTAAAAAGTTGTCTATTATAAAGTGAAAGATAACACCACTCTCATAAAAAACTTTGTCCAGAATAATCTCAATAGTTTCGGAGACTGGCACATTTGTGAATAATGACTCAACATCTAAACTGGCCATATATAAATCACCATCCTGATGTACTATTTGTTGTTGGAAGTCAAAGCCATTTTTAGCGCATACTGAGATATTGAGAAATCATTTAATAAGTGAACTAAATACTTAGAGATATTATAGGAAGGGCTATTATACGAAGACATAATTGGTCTGATAGGTATACCATCCTTATGGATCTTATGGAGCCCATACAAAATGCCAAACGATGACCCTGTAACAAACAATTTTTGGAAAGTTTCTTCATTTAAGATGTTATCTTTCTTTAACTTTCTAAGGAATCTATTAATCTTATCTTCCCTTCTGTAGATTTCTAAGAAGCTAGGTTCTCCAATCAGTAAAAATTTTGTATTATCAGAAAGTATTGAATTAACTTTATCTAGATAGTCTTGTTTATTCATTAACACTACTCCCTTGCCCTTGTCGGGTTTGCAAATAACGATATTTTCCACTTTACTAAAATTTCTTAAAATTTCCAAATCTTCCTTTCTAAAGAAGGGAGCCCATTTATTTTTTAAGTTCTTATAGGTGTCATGCAGGAGAAGTGAAAGTTTCTGTTGCAAGCTACTAAGATTAGCACAATTCAAACCCTTGAGTCTTTGGAACAACACCTCAAAAGGAAATTAAAAATACGAGAAATTAGGTCTATATGACGGAATACAGAAGTCCAGGCCAAAAGATAAAAGAAACTTTTCCCTCTTCGAAAGAACATAGTCAGTATAGTTAAAAATACAAGTGCTTCGCTCATCAAAATTGGGAATACAAACGCCTAGAGATTTCAGTTTCCTCTGGTGGCGCAAGTGAACATCAGAGATAAAATTATTAACATATTTAACAAACAACTTCTTAAAAACAATCACATCAATAAAAGATAATAACCGAAAAAGTTTTTCTTGAAGTGCCAAACAATCCTTACGTAAACCATCAGAGATGCGTTGTTTGTAGGTAATTTCTTTAGAGAGCAGTTCATCAAGGGCGTTCCGATAGAAATCTGTGGGATATAAAGAAGTCTTGTATAACTTGAATCTAACAAATTTCGGGTAGATGTCGCTGTGTTGACAGTATGATAAAAAATCAAGGTCACATTTTGCTTTCTCTTGCTTAAGGGTCAACTTTTCGAGCTGTCTGGCGAGTTTCAAGGTTGAAGGAGGATATCGAGGTCTAAGGACCTGGGCAAAATGGTGAGCCGAGCGCAGTCGCAACTTCAGGAGGAACAGCACGGGAAGCAACAGACGAAGCATCTCCAGGGCGAAACGCGCGTTCAGGCGGAAGTACACAACAGCAAGCAGGAGTCCAAAGAAGACGAAAGTCAACAAAACAGTTGCATATTTATTGAAAGAAACGTTTCGTGTTACTTAAACACATCATCAGTCTGTAAAATTGAAAAATACACATTAACTCTCTAATTCAAAATAAAAGCTAAATTAGAAACGGCTTGTGGTCTCACTTCGTCTTTCCCCTTCTTTTGATCAGGTAGACTTAGAGAGAGAGAGAGAGAGAGAAAAAATCTGCTTTCTTTTTATATTTTTTTTATATATTTTGTAATTTTAAAGAATGTAACTGCCGTTTTTAATTTAGCTATGTTATCGATAGATTCGCAGACAGTAAACGAAAAAGGGAGCAATTTGCTAGCGAATTATTGCTAATTATAATAATTTATATATGTATATATATATATATATATATATATATATATATATATATATATATATATATATATATATATATATATATATATATATATATATATATATGCATAATACAAGTATATGCACCTATATCTGAACATGATGAAGAGGATATTGATCAATTTTATCTAGAGTTAAATCAGGCAAGAGAGCAGTGCAAAGAGCATGAAGTAATTATGGTTATTGGTGACCTCAATGCGAAGGTGGGACAAGGAAGAACAGCGGATATTGTTGGGCCTTTTGGATTAGGTAGAAGAAATGAGAGAGGAAACAGATTTGTAGACTGGTGCTTAGAGAGAGAACAGATTATATCAAACACCTGGTTTAAGCACCACCCAAGACATCTCTGGACATGGAAGAGCCCTGGTGACAGAGTTAGAAACTAAATAGACTTTCTAACCATCAATAAAAGATTTAGGAACTCTGTCAAGCAAGTGAAAACCTACCCAGGAGCCGATTGTAATAGTGACCATGTACCAGTTGTAGCAACAGTGATGGTGAAGTTGAAAAATCAGAGGAAGAGTACACCTAAATCAAAGAGGCAACTGAAATTATTGAAAACAGAGGAAATGAAGAACCAATATAATATAATTGTAAGAAATAGATATGACCAGCTTAAGGAGGAAGGCCCAGTGCTCCAACATCCTCAGCAAAAGTGGCAAAATATGGAAAATGCAATAAGAGAAGGTAATGAAATAATACCATCAACCGAAAGGAGAGCTCGGAGAGAATGGATGACAGAAAATATCTTGATAATGATGGATGAAAGAAGGGTACAGAACGGTAAAAATGAAGATAGATATAGAGCTCTGGATAGAACTATTAAGAGGGAATGCACAAGGGCAAAGGAGAAATGGATGGATGAGATTTGTGAGGAGGTAGAAGATTTGGATAAAAGGGATGAACGGAGAAAGTATGATAAGGTGAAAGAAATTACTTTTAAAAAGAAGAGAAGTATCAGCACTGGTATCAAAAAAGCGGATGGAACCATAGTAATGGAGTCAAAAGAAATATTGGAAAGATGGACGGAATATATTGGAGAATTGTTTGATGATGATAGAATAGAACATCTAGACTTCAATGACAACGGAGAAGGACCAAGTATAATCAGATCAGAGATAGAGGCATCTTTAAAAACAAATGAAAAGCGATAAAGCAATAGGTGATGATGGAATAGCAGCAGAGATGTTGGTAGCTCTGGGAGAATACATCATTGATATATTAATGGAAATAGTGGAAGGAATATATGAAGATGGAGAGCCTGCAACACAGATGTACAAATCAACATTTATCACAATGCCAAAAATACCAGGAACACTTGAGTGCAATAAACACCGGACTATCAGTATCATGAGTCAGATCACAAAAAATAATATTAAGGATTGTTTTGAATAGAATAAGAAATAAGATACTCCCAGAGATTGGCAATGAACAGTGTGGTTTTATGAGAGATAAAGGGACAAGAAATGCAATTTTATTTTGAGAATGTTGATGGAGAGAGCAATAGAAATGAAAAAGATCTATATATTTGTTTTGTTGACTATGAAAAGGCTTTTGATCAGGTTAGACATGTAGACCTTATAAGGATATTGGAACAGATAAATATCGATGGGAAAGATCTAAGATTGATAAAGAATTTATATTGGAATCAAGAGGCATCAGTGAAAGTAGAAAATGACGAATCAGAGACTCGGCACATCAAGAGAGGTGTAAGACAGGGTTGTGTGTTATCACCTGATCTCTTCAATTTATATAGTGAAATGATAATGAGAGATCTCAGAGATATGGAAGGAATTAAGGTTGGAGGAGTCAATATTAATAATATCAGATATGCTGATGATACAGCACTTGTTGCAGACTCTCATGATAAACTTCAAGCTTTAGTCAGTACTTTACACGAGTCAAGCAGAGAAAGAGGTCTGTCAATAAATATTAGGAAAACAGAAGTTATGGTTATCTCCAAAGATGAAATCCCCCCAAGAACAGATATAAGAATTAATGTTGAAACAGTTAAACAAACCGATAGTTTTAATTATTTAGGATGCACTGTCACAAGTGATGGAAAATGCGAAAAAGGGATCAGGAAGAGAATATCCATGGCAAAAGATGCATTTGGTAAGATAAAGAGATTAGTCACCAACTCAAAAATATCGATGAATCTTAGGAGAAGATTTGTGAAATGTTTTGTTTGGTCTGTATTGTTGTATGGCTGTGAAACTTGGACCTTGAGGAAGGCAGATGAGGAGAGGTTACAGGCTGCAGAAATGTGGTTTTGGAGAAGGATGCTGAAAATATCATGGACAGAAAGGAAAACTAATGAGCAGGTATTAGAGAGAGTAGGCATTGAGAGAGAACTTTTGGCTTCAGTGAGAGGTAGACAAATGCGGTTTGTGGGTCACATGGTGAGAAGACAAGAACTAGAACATCTCTCTCTCACTGGTAAAATCAATGGAAGTCGGCCAAGAGGAAGACCTAGACAAAAATATATGGATGGATTGGTGAGAATGACTGGAGGAAGAATGTCTGCAGCTCAGTTGCTGCAGAGAGCCGGAAATAGAGAGGAGTGGCGAGCCATGATTGCCGACGTCCTTGGGGATATGGCACCTGGATGATGATGATGATATATATATATATATATATATATATATATATATATATATATATATATATATATATATATATATTACTATATATATATACATATTATATATATTGTCACGTTGTGTATCAAGTACCTGGTTATTACACAACTAATCTCAAGATTCAAATATATACCTCACTTCAGCCAGATACCTGAACTCTTATAACATTAATTATTACGACTGAGTACTCTAAAGGTAACAGTGATCCCTTAAGAAAAAACTTATTTGTTACTTGAAAAATCAAACTAAGTCTATCAGAATATGTGTGATTTTTATAAAATATCAAAATTTAAACTAGAAATATTCTAGAGTAAAAGGGCATCACTACATCAAAAACTCTAACTGTTTCCCTGGTCTTAATTCACTTTAGCAAAAACCAAAAGAACAAAACATGTTTATCACTTTGCCTTATGCACACAAATCAATCCTATTCACTGATGGTCAACAAATGAAACACTGTTTTTCTAAAAATGTTAAATACAAAAATTTATTTTGAAATTCAAAGTTTATAATTAGAATCCACAATTAATTAGAATTCACAATCTGAAAAATTTATTATTACTTGAAAATAGTACATCACTCAATTAATTCTTGAATTAAATTATGAAACAAAACTAACTCACAAAAACTTTATCAGGAATTTAAATTAATCAAGCAAAATTTAAACTATCAAGAATTACTCAAGATTTGAAAAGAAAATCTTAAATAAATGAAGTATTAAATCAATTATGCAATGTTAAATTACCAAGAAATATTTAAAATGCTACGTAAATAAATGTTACACCACAAACATAAAAAAAAATGTGAAAATATAAAGAGATTGTAAATAGAAAAACACACAAAAATACACATAAGATTTATCAATAATGATTTTACTTGGTCAAAATTTCCTTACTTATCATACCATGGTATTAATAAGTAAAATTCACGTTACCTTACACAAACTTGTGAAAACCTCTGTAAATCACTTGCTACAGCTGCATTACCACAAAACGCACTTTTTTACCAGGCGCCGTTACGAACTAAATAACTTTGCTAAATTCAGATCTCAAAAGTTAATGCTAATACGTGACCACAAAACACTACGTTAAAAGTAATCCCTTTCTAAGAACGAGAGAGAGAGAGAGAGAGGGAACCAAATCGACTGGTCTCAGAAATCAGAATGAAACAGATTTTAGAATTCCAGTAACACGTGAAACAATTACATGATGTCATTAAAGCATTTTGGCCACGAGATACAAAAGTTCTAGAAGCAGGGAGGTGATGTCATTAAAGCATTTTGGGTGCGAAATACAATGGAGACGCTTCTAGAAGGAAAATGACAGCATCCCAGCAAAACGTTTTGAACGCAATCTTACAAAACATGGCGACGTGACTCTGTTACGCATGTAACAACATGAAATCACTTTGTCTTGAGCCCGTATGGGACGAATCGGCGTTTGTAATCCAAACCTGTCACCACTAACCCAAAACAAAGCGCTCTCTCTTATCTCAACTGATGACAATTGAAATGAAACAAGTGCTTGCTGGACACACACGTGTTCATATACTATGCTTCTACCAAGAAAGATATTCGTTCTAAACTACGTTACTATTAAAATTATATTACCAATTCTAAATTACGCTATCAAGTTATTTAATCATTAGTTCTTTTGAGATCTGATGCCAAACTAAATATGACACTTCAACAATCATTATCATTACACATAACACATGAAAAAAAAAGTAAATATGTCAAAATTATAGGAGGATATACGTATTACAAGGCAACATCATGAAAATATATATATATTGTCACGAAGGGTTCCAAGTACCTGGTAATTACACAACTAATCACAGAATTCAAAAATTTACCTCACTTCAGCCAGATACCTGAACCCTTGTAACAATAAAATTGCAGCTCGGTACTCTGAAGGCAACAGTGATCCCTTAAAAAAACTTACTAATCAGATGAAAAATCAGTCTAAGTTTATCATAATAAGTGTGAGGTATCAACAATTAAACAAGAAATACACTTTTTTTTTATTAAAATTTCATAACAAATATCAATTAATCTTATACAAAGTTTTCATAACAATTATATCAACAATATAACATAATAAGAAAGATATTTGAAATGGAGTATATTTCATAATTTCAGATATTATTACAAATAACATTAATTTAATATGCACAAATTTTCATAAACATTCAACATAACCTAAATAGGAAAAATTTGGAATGGAAGTGCATTAATTTCATGAATTCAAATATTATTCACGTATTTACTTGTGAAATGTTTTTCAAGTTCATATGCATTTGATAATACCCATTTTGTGTACTTTATTTTACATTTTAATATTGAAATGATTTGACTTGGTAACACCTCTTTTCTACTATACCACATACAATTTACATACTCAATAATAAGTATACTTAATGTATTTTCTTCTTCTTTTCTTTATAATCGAAATCCAACATCAATACTTTTATTGGATACTGAACTTTTATATCACATACCTCTTCAATCAAATTCTGGAACCACTTCCAAATTTTTTTAACATATTTACAAAAATAAACATGTAGATGATTTTCATTTTCCGTACATTTATTGCAGAAATTATTATCAGCAATATTCAATATCTTTAGTCTTTCCTTAGTAGCCAAGGATTCATACAAAAATCTGTACTTAATACTTCTTTGATAGGAGTCAACAAATTTGCACGAAAGGTTACTCCATATATTTCCCCAATTATGCAAATGGTACCTCTCAATTACAATGGGCTTATGTGTTGGCATCAAATACTGATAAATATTCTTACTTTTGACATGTGGAAATTTAGGCATTCTCAATTAATTTCCTGCACATTACCAATAATTATATTATAAAAGGGAGTAGCAACATAAGACACATTAGGGCAATCCTCTACAACCCACAACAAATTTATTCTAATACACGTGTAATATAAGGCAACTCTTTTCCATAACTATCACATAACATAATATTCAAGAACGTACTTGTTAAAATAGCTGCTGCTTTATAAAATACATTAATAACCCCAATACCACCTTCTGTTTTTGGCAGATACAAGGAATCCTCTTAATTGGTTGATAAGTTCCACACCACAAATACCGGAAAATAGATTGTTCTATACTTTTGCTTTCTTTTGATAATGGAAATACATGACACATGTACCAGACTTTACTTAAAATAAGAATAATTTACAAGAATAGCCTTTGATATAGAGACAAGTATCGAGTCGAAAGCATAAGCATCACTCTATCAAACGACTTTAACTGTTTCCCTGGTGTTAATTCACTTCAGCAAAACTAAAGGAACGAAACATGTTTATCACTATTCATTGATGGTCAAATAAATGAAACACTGTTTTAAAAAGTTTTAAATAAAAAATTTATTTATAAATTAAAGTTTATATATATATATATATATATGCTTATGTATATATATATATATATATATATATATATATATATATATATATATATATATATATATATATCAATCGTTATAGTTCCTCCTCAGAGAAGGATGGAGCAATCTAAACAAATGATATTGCCATGATAAAAGTAACAGAAAAACTCATTAATAAATACTTATTAATTACTGATAACTTGCTTATAAGCCAGTCAATTATCACAAGGGGAATGTCTAATTAAAGTCGGTAATTACGGGCATCAGATTCCAATGATAGATAAAAAAAATGTTAGTTACTTCCTATGTTAAAAATACTTTTAATGGGTATTGGCAAAAGGCTAATTCGGAGATTGGGTTAGGTTGTTTTTTTTCGTAGAAATCAGAAACTGACGTTATGGGTTTTTGGACTTCATAATTCGTTCTGTGATAGGTAATGTATTTTTAACTGCTGAAGGAAAGCAATTCGCTGAGAATATGTTGTTTCTTATCCCCTACAGAAAATTGCCCTGCCAACTGTTCGGGTTATTTCAGATGCCAGGATTCTGTATATAAGAATATGATGACATATATTGTTAAATCTCAACTGAAATATCAGCTTAAGGAGTGCAGTGTACTTCACCTCCTCTAACTTTATAAAACCAGTTGGCTCATATTTTTTTTATTTTTTTAAGTAAAATCAAGTATTCCTTTTCATTATTTCAATAAATGATAGCTTTATTATAATATATGAAATATATGAAATCGAATTTAAATAATTGATTTGCTGTAATGACTATATAAACTGTAGTTGCATTTTGTGAAGAAGTATTCAGAAGGGGCCTATAATCACTTCAACTAAATGAAAGCATTTGAAATTTAGTCTTGAGATTTTCTTAGACGTATATATTTAGGATGTTGTTAATTATTCCATTTCAAGGCAGGTTACGACAGTTAAATTACTTGAAACATTTAACATTTTATTTTAATTGCACAGTAAATCTTCCACGAATATTATCCTTTACCATTTGCAAAGCTATGATATAAGAAAATATCTATGTGTAATATCGACTCTTTTATCTACAGTATGAAAATCCTACTTGTAAAGAAGACGGAAATTAGGAACTTTGTTTAAGATGATTATTAATGGTCCTTTAAGTATTTTGTTTAAGATGATTACCGTTAGTAACAAATAGAAGCGTTATAGCTAGCAAGTTAATAGAAAACTAGAATAATACCTTATTTCTTTTATTACATAGCTTATAATGGAGAAGGCTAGAGAGGTAGACAGTTAATTATCCTATTAGTGAAAGTAAAGATAGATAGAATTTCTTCTTTACGGTAATCTTTAGTAGATAAATAGGTACACAGATAGATAGTTGCCAACAATCACCAGGGTGAATGCTGAAGGTGAAATATTTTCAGCCTCACCATTCAACAAATACAAGCATAGAATATATTTCAGTGTTCATAAATTATCTCTTGATACTTCATCCAAATGAGAGGACTAATTTACTTGATGTGTTGAATTATTTTGTTGTAATAAATATTTCAACCTTCATAGAATTTAAGTGAAATTGTTGCTTTGTTTTCCTACATTCCCTTCATTCTCTTGCATTGCGTTCATTAATCATTTACTAAACATCTCCCTTTCCCTCTGCTCTGTATCACCCTTCGTTTACTTTTTTGCTTCATCTTTACTTCAATCATCGGCATTTTTAATCATAGTTCCCTCTTCACAAAGATAATTAATTTTCACTAAACTCACACCCTTCTCATGTTTATTCTGTTATGTCTTCTACGTTTTACCTTCCTATTTATGCATATCTTCCCATTTGTACATTCTTGCTTTACTCTTTTGGTTGTCCATTTATTTACTATTTGTTTTCCCCTAACTCAGAATTCTATATCTTTCAATTGTATTATTGTTTTTTTTTTTCTAAGTCTTCTAAATTCATTATATTCTATAAATCTTCAACTTCTTAATTCTATTTTATCTTATTTTTCCTGGAATTATACATTCTCACATCTTTCATTTATTTTAGATAACCAGTCTTTTTCGTGAGTGTGCGTGTGTGTTCGCGTTTTAAGATATTAAGTTACAGATTCTTTATCGCTCCTACATCTGTATTATAAGTCTTACAATAATGCTATTATTCAATCTAGAAAAATCAAGAATTGCCTCACAAGGCTTATATTTATCTTTCAACCAGTTTCAATAAAAAAAATTCCAAACAATGCCAATTCAAATTCTGTCCATTTATATTCCCACTCATAATGTCTCCTTTTCTTTAATTTACTATTAAAAGTAGAGACTAAAATTGCTGATCCTTTTCTGGAATCTGATAAGCAATATATTTAAAATCCACTCCCCAGGCACTTACAAATATAACGAAAAAGTGTCTGGAAATTTTGAGACTACATTTATTTAATGGTGACAGATAAGCCACTTTAAAAAAATGTATAATTTTTTGTGACTTTTATGAATAAAATTTATATAAGATACCATCTTGTTTTAATGATGTCCTGTCATTCTTTGTACGGATATTTAAAATTATGCAAGTGCTAAATTATATATCTTATTTATTTATATATATATATATATATATATATATATATATATTTATATATATATATATATATATATATATATATATAAATTATTTATATTTATATATATATATATATATATATATATATATATATATATATTCCATATATATATATATATTTATATATATAGATATATATATATATTATATAACATATATATTATTATATTTATATTTATATTTATATTTAATATAATGTCATACTTAAAAATATCAAGCACCTGGTTATTACACAAATAATAATAACAAAAAGTTACCTCACATCAACCAGATACTTGAAACCTCATAACAAAGAGTATGACTGAATCACTAAAGGTACAATGATCCCATAAAACTTACTTATCACTCGAGATAATCAATATAACTTTATCAAGTTATGGGTGAGGCTAAAATTATTGAGTTATATCCAGACTAGTGGAAAATGGGTATCACTTCAACAAACACTATAACTGTCTCTCTGGTTCTATTAAACCTAGATAAGTCTCAGGTGAACAAACAGATACATCACTTACCTTGTACACATTCATTAATGTCTCTAATTACTGGTTGTCAAAATAAAACAATGTGTTTTCTAAAACTTTAAACAAACAGGTTTATTTCTAAGTTCAAAAGTTATATGTAAAGTTTACAATCTCAAAAGATTTACTATTAATTGACAACAGTGTACGTTTTAAGTATTTCTTAATCAAGTTTAATTCACAAAACTCTAGTTTATTAAGAAGGCAATTTGGTTAGGTAAGATTCAAACTATTAACTATCACTCTCAAGTGCCAAGTATATACCTGATTAACTAATGCAAACAGTCACCAAAATATTACTGACTGAAATTCACATAAACATTCTCCAAAATCTCAATAACAGGTGGACACTACCAAAATGTTAAGAAATCACCAGCAAAACACAACAATTATAAAACTACAGTAATATGATAGTACAGACATATAAGAATGCAATATGCAAAAATGGAAATATACCAACCACCAAAAATTTTCCTAAAGATTATGTCAATCTTTCACAAAAACACTTCTCTTTTAAAGAAGATAAAGTTAAACGCACATCTTTCTAAGACTTTCTAATAGACAGCACTGTCAAGTCACTAAGATTTATTCAAAATAATAATTCTCTTTTACCTAGAATATCACTTTAACTCTTAACAATACAAAACTCAGTAATCACCACATTACCTTTTCTAATTATTACACCATTATCACAACGCTTGCACAAAACAATATTCCTGATCACCTTTATACAAAATTAACACACTTGGGGTGAGTTTTAACAGGGCTTTTACAAACAGTAACCCTTCAGTTATTTCCTTTTATATATAATGGGATTATTGAGAGAGAGAGAGAGAGAGAGAGAGAGAGAGATGAGAGAGATGCTTATCTCAGGGACCCTGTGGAAGACTAAATTTTTAACAGCACTGCACTTTAACTCCAACAGCAGCCCTTCCAGAATACATGATACATAGAGTATGCATACATCATACATATATACACAAGTATACATGTGTATGAATACACACAGACGGTTGAGCTTCGAGCGCCTGACTTCTTATCTATAACTGTCATTTCCTGGGGCACTCAAAAGACCTGAGCAAGCAAAAGGAAATGCTTTTAGACCCAAAATTGGCTGGCTGATAGCATGTCAACTTGAATTCTTACTGTTGTTCCTCATTCTCTTTTCTTCAGATTACGAAAAGAATAAGCATAGACACAGCTAATAACTATGGGTTAAGCATACATGATGACCATATCATTGACAACTGGCATTAGCTGTCAAACTTATTTATAAGTTAAGAGGAGTTCTTTTGCCCTCCTCTCTTCATGACTACCTTCACACACTTGGGTAAACAGGATGTGGAGACCTGATAAGAATCTCATTTATTGTCTCTCTGTTCACAATTTTTAAGAATTCATCGTTCATAATTTCAGCTCCAAATATTAAACAAAGAGAAAAACATACCAAAGCATTGTAAGATTATATGATATACAATTTATCTGCAAGAAAAAGACATTTTAAAATCACATCTTCACAAAAATGATTTTATCTTGATGCAAGCAAACATCAAAATGTTCAACAGAGACATTATAAACACCTTATAAATTGGTTATATATATATTATATTTACCTTATAATATATATTATATATATATATATATATATATATATATATATATATATATATATATATATATATATATTTATATATATATATATATATATATATATATATATATATATATATATATATATATATATATGGGCTTTCTGAGGTATAAAACCTCATCATCAGGCTGAAAAAACTGACAAGTATGAGAATCAATG
Source organism: Macrobrachium rosenbergii (assembly GCF_040412425.1). Taxonomy (NCBI): domain Eukaryota; kingdom Metazoa; phylum Arthropoda; class Malacostraca; order Decapoda; family Palaemonidae; genus Macrobrachium; species Macrobrachium rosenbergii. The sequence goes on from NC_089741.1 coordinate 68,966,140, forward strand.
AAATTACAATAAAATGATTTGTCATAATAAATCTTCAGCAAAAATACTAACCAAATATATAAAATGAACAAGTAAATACAAACTAAAAGGGTGAGACGTTAAAATAATGAAAATTAAAAGCTAACACAAACATAAGAATATGAAAATAAAAATAAGGTGAAATTAAAAAACAAACTACCACTCACAAAGTAAAATATTTAACGACCCAATTGTGCACCTATTATGAAATTGGATGATAGCTAGTTGAATACCACACGAGTTCTTGTTCAATTCCGGCTTCATCTTTTTAACAACCAGCGATTCTGAAATCAAAAGCTCCAGTCAATTTGAACAAAAAGACAGTATCTGAAAATCCAGGTCAGTGAAAGGATGGTCCTGTGCTAAACTGTGTTCTTTAATGGCAGAAAAGGGTGGTTTGGAAAAGGAAACCTAGTTCTAATAGAAAGACCTCTGTGTTCCAAGATTCTGTGTTTGAGCCAGCGGGAACTGGATCCCATGCATCGCAGACCACACTTTAAGTTATTTTAACAAGTAAACGGCACAGGAATTAGTCCACAGTCAGAGTAGGCTTTATCCTTTCAAAAGTGATCTAATAGTAAAAGGATTACAGAAAACAAATTGGAAACTAATTTGAGGGAAACAATGCTTAAGTATTTCTTGTAACTTTTTTCGGACCATATAGCTACTTTTTGACCAAGGTTTATTTATTTAATGTACTTTACTTCTTCACTAGCAGTACTGTAAACCGGTCTGGGACAAAACTTTTCATTTAAAAAAATTTTCAGAACTTTTGTAAAAATACCTAAATGGGATATGAGTTTTCAGAAAAATAATTCTGGAGGAAAACCATATCTTGAGAAATAAATTAAAATCACAACAAACATTGTAGGCTCTATTTATCAAAGTGTGTATTTATTGAGTTCATTATTATACAACTTTGATGAAAAACTGAGGTAATTCAATCCCATCCAGTAAAAGTACTTTTCCTATAAACAGAGGTCTCAAATTTGCCACTATTTTTGTATACCTGTACATCTAAAAAATACAACTTATTATCCTGTTCCGTCTTACAAGTAAAAGAAATGTTGGTGTGACGAGAATTAAAATATTCAAAAAACAAATCAACATGTGATAATTCCTTAAACACAAGGAAAGTATCATCTACATACCTACATTATAATACAAAGGTTTGAAAGCACTAGGGCATTCAGACATCCAAATCCTTTCACAATAACCCATGAAGCAATCCGAGTATACAGGTCCAAGGGAATTTCCCATAACTACTCCATCTATGTGATTATATAATTTACCATCAAAAGTAAAAATGCCATCAGCAGTTGCTAAATGTAATAATTTTTGCAAGTCTATTTTATTAAGTCCAACAACTGATAAGTGGTTTTCACATATATTATTGAGAATAATGTCGGTTGTTTCTTTTAGAGGGATATTGGTGAAAAGAGACGTTACATCGAAACTAGCCATTACGACATCTTGTTAAAATTGAAAGAACATAATTCTTTAAAAAATTTAGAAGAATTTGAGATGTTAAATTCACTTAAAGTTAGAGGGTTGAAGACTGGAACTAAAAACTTAGACAGGTTATAACTAAAAGTACCAATTGAGGAAATAATAGGTCTTAAAGGGTTTCTATTTTATGTACCTTAGGTAGACCAGGTCAAATAACTGAGGCTCAGACCCTTCAGCAAATAAAGAGTTATATGTAACTTCCCAATCTTATCTCTCAGACCTCTTAAGCAACCTATTTAGTTTGTCTTCTAATTTCAAATGTATTATTGCAATACCTACATTTAAAATCCTAAATTTTGTATTGTCATAGAGTATTTCATTAATTTTATCTAAGTAATCAGACCTATTCATTAATAAAACACCCTACCTTTATCTGGCTTGGTAATAACTATACTATTATCGTTCTTAAGGTTGTGTAAAATATTGATCCTGTCTTTATTTAACGGATTGTCACCCTTTTTTTTTCGATTAAAATTTTTGAAGGTATCGTTTCCAATTGCGAAAATTTAAGCAGGGGGGTTAATTAATGATTTTAATTTATTTATTTTTATCAAGAATTACTTGTTACCGGCTCATCATTTAGCTACTTTTACGGACTACCAAAAATTCATAAGAAGATATTCCTCTTAGACCTATTATGTCGGCATATAATAAATATATGTGATTATAAAATCTCTAAATTTATTGTAACACTTTAAATGAGTTTTCAATATCATTTAGTTTGATAAAAAAACACCAATTTCAACAGCTTATTGTCCAATTATTTTTGATTTGACCACTTTATTTACAAGTTTTGAAAAACAAGCTTTGTTTACCAAATTCCTGGTCTCAGAAACTATTGAAATTATTCTTAACAAAATCTTTAGAGATGATGATATATTTCATGGTTTTAGTAGAAGTATTTTTAAATCAACTACTTGAGATTGCAGTGCAAGACACTGTTTTTATTTTTAATAATGCTATTTACTTGCAGGTCGAGGGAGTAGCTATGGGTTCCCCTTTTTTATTTATTCTTGTTTGCTTTATTTTTTTCTGCAAGTCATTTGGAAGAAGAATTTTTAAAATATTTATTTTATTTCAGCCCAGTCTAAGCCTTATTCTATATAATCGATATGTTGATGACACTTTTGCCGTATTCACTTATCCTTGGCAATGACATGAATTTCTTGATTTTATTAATTCTGTACATTCCAATATGAAATTTACTATTGAGACAGAACAACAAAATTCGTTATCTTTTTTGGATGTAAAAATTACTAGAGATCAACATGCCTTTACGACTTCTGTTTATCGTAAGAATACGTTTACAGGCTTGGGCAGTAACTATTTTAGCTTTATTGTTTTTATTCTTTTAAGATTAATTTATTACGACATTGGTACATCGAGCTCTCAAATATATTCTAGTTAGTCCAATTTTCACCTAGAAATTGATTATTTATCAAAGTTTTTTTATTTTTATTTCCTCAATTCCTAGTCCAGAAAATAATTAATAATATGCTTATTAAATATATGTCTTTATTCTGAAAACTTTAATGGTATTAAATTGAACATGTATGCTGTTATTCCCTTTACCCACTTTTCAAATTACGTTCAAAAATAAAAAGTATCATTGAAAGAGAAATAAGTTTTTTAAAATTAAATTTGATTCCTATGAATCCAAAAAAAGGTTGAAATTTTTTTCTCCTATTAGGACAAGTTACAGAATTTTGTGCGGTCCAGCATTATCTATAAATTTGAATGCCCAAGATGTCTTGGTATTTTATGTTGGTTCCAGTAAAAGACTGTTGCAAGTCCGCTATTACAGCCACTTAGGACTCAGGTATCGTTTTTCCCGGATATCCAACCCAGAACTTTATTTTACATTAGAACACATGCTACTAAATGTAAAATTTATGTTGAAAAAACATTTTTCGATTCTCAGTGCTACATCTCAAACTGCCTTTTTAGCTACCCATGAGTCATTATATATACAGCACCTGATCCCTAATTTGAATAGCAACACTTCTGCGGTTTCTCTCTCTCGCTTAAGGTGTTGTCTGGGCATTGACGTTTCTTCAGGCCATGCTTCCCTATTGCGTTGTACTGTAAGGTAGTTAAATTTCCTTAACAAACTTGATGAATTTAAATATATTTTTTTAATAAAATTTTTCTGCTTTTATGTTAACTTTTTTATAAAAATTTTTACTTTCGGTATAATAATTATTATTTCAACTTTAGTTTTAACTACTCTTTATAATTTATTGCAGACTGATGATGTGCAAAGGATTGCACGAAACATTTCTAAATAAAGAACTTTGAAGACTTCTTGTCTTATGGATCACTTGATAAATATATATACATGTATGTATGTATGTATGTATGTATTTATATATTTTATATATATATATATATATATATATATATATATATATATATATTTATTTAATAACTTTAACTTTATCTGGGAAGAAAGGGCGTTTATCGGGTATGATACATGAAACATAATTATTTGGGGGTGTTTATTTAACTTATTTCAGGCAGGGCAGCCGATCGAGCCACAGGTCTACCCCAAAGCCAAATTTAAAACAAAAGTCCTTCAAAATGAATTCATATAGCAGTGCTATTTATGGACATATATTTATTTATTATTGAAAAATTTATTTATTTTAGATTATTTACAGAAGAAGAAGTTTATTATTTTTTTTTATTTCATTTATTTATTTATATATTATATATTTTATTTATTTATATATACATAATTCTATTTATATTTTATTTATATATATTTGATTTATTTATTTATGATTATATATATTTTTATTTATTATATATAAATATTTATATATATATAAATTATATTATATATTTATAGATATGGATTATTTACAAATACTTTTTTATTATATTTATAAAATTTATAGCACAGTTTTATTTATATAAATATTTTATATATGAATATATTTATATAAATTATTTATTTATATATATATTTATATATTATATATTTATATAAATTTTATATTTATATATATTTATTACACTTTATATATATATATATATATATATTTATTTATAATTTTATATATTATATATATATATATATTTATATATTATATATATATTTATATTATATATATATATATATATATATATATATATATATATATATATATTTATATATATATATATATATATATATTATATATATATATATTTTTTTATATATTTATATATATATATATTTATTGATATATTTATATATATATATTTATATATATATATATATTTATATATATATATATATATATATATTTATATATATATATATATATATATATATATATATATATATATATATATATATATATATATATATATATATATATATATATATATATATATATATATATATATATATACATATATATATATATATATATATATTATTATTATGATTAGCAAGAATTCGCTAGCAAATTGCCTCCTCCCCCTCCTTTGTTGTTGTTGGTTGTTCTGTTTGTTTCATTTACTGCCAGCCGGCCGATCGATAGACCATCTGTCTATCGACTTAAAAACAGGGGTTTAAAAGATTAAAGGCGCTCCCATTTTTGATAAAGATCTTTCCTTCGAGGCAAAAGTAATCTGGCTTGGGTGTTTCTCCTACAGGCCAAAACCTCCCCTGCTGGGGCAGCAGGTGCAATGAGTCAAAGCATCTGTGTTGGACGCACCCCTGCCCCATAGGAGGGGATAAAAGCAAAAACCCACGAGGTCTCGACACTCACACGCGGGCTGGAAGATATGGAATGAAGAAGACGTCCCCAACACCTGGCCCCATCGATGCCCTTGCATCCTAACCACGTGGCCCTTTCCAAAGTATACTTTTCCTCGTGCCCTTCGACCGTATTCCAAGTCGAGCCCTGCCTCGAGCCCACGCCATTGCTTGGAGTTTCGAGGAGTCCCCATCGCCTTGCCCCTTTACGGAAGCCCTTGCATCTCACCACGTGGAAGAAACTCGCCCTCGGAAATCGCAAGTCATCCACGGACTGCCTTCTACGCGCCCTCGGAAAATCTGCTAAGGTAAAGTGCCCTGGAAGAGCCCCATTTCAGTCACGCTTTTGTCTCGTAATATTTTCTTAAAGAGAAAGCCAGAAATCTCCCTTGTCTAATGTCCGTGCGCCTCTTGCATCGGCAGTATTAATTCTTTATTACTCCTTTGGCACCCTCAGTGCAGCTTCGAATTCATTATTCTTTTGTCTATTTTCATTACTGGCGTATAATGTGCATATCTCTCATTTCAGAGGGATCCTATCGTGGAAGCTTCTCGGACTGTGGCTGGAATTCCCAGTTTCATTCAATCTACTGAGTTCCTCTTTTCCCTTTCCTGTACTAATGTCATTTATGTAAATACACTACTTTAAATGTGCCCACGTGTTTTACGTAATATTTCCCTCAGTAACCAGAGCCCTATGCTCATATGAAATTCTCCTTTGTTTTCCTCTTTTTTTACGTTTTCCCGTACCCACGAAGTCAGAATCACAAGGCTAAATTACCTTAAATTGTTGCTACCTGTCTCACAGAGCATATTTCAAACTAAAACCACGGAAAAACGTAAAAATGGCGACCTGGCCATAGATCTCGTTTTGCAGTTGCAGTTCCCTAGTGTTGCTTTTATTGCATTTGCAACTTGCCAGATCAACTATTAGCAAAGCTAAGCTGGGTACGAGACAATTACGAACCTTTTGTGTAAAACCAGCACACAGATCCAGAAAATTCCACGTAAGTAATGTGTTTATCTTAGCAAAACCTTTTTACAATCGTGACTGTTCCTAGGAATTAGAAATAGGGACGCATGTAATCACTGAGAGAAAAGAACCGCCGTATTAGATTCGTTAATGCATGCCTTTCAGGATAGGTAGTTAGGAAATAACCAGTGCTAACCATCCTTTGCTTCGAGGAATAGTGCGAAATTCCTCTGTGTTAAAATCTTTGCCATATCTTTTGCTTCGAGGAATAGTGCGAAAATTCCTGTGTTAAAATCTTTGCCATATCCTTGCTTCGAGGAATAGTGCGAAATAAATTCCTCTGTGATAAATCTTACTTCACATTTCGAATTAGCGAACTGTTATTTAGGCGCGAATAAATTCCCACGTGGGACACGACGAAGTCAGCTTGCATTGCTGAAAATTCTCTCAGTGTAGTTAGAATTCGAGTTAGGTGTTAGGAAAGCGAAATTTAAACTCCGCTTATAGGGAAAATTACTAGGCCGTTGTACTGTTATCCTCTCAGACGACTGGGAAATTCTCCGGAATCCCAGACGGTATATAAATATACGGGTTCATTCACCCAGAATCTAAAAACGGTGTCCGGTGTTGGCCACAACCTGCACTCCCCCACCCCGCCCATGCCCGCGTGTAGCATTTTTTTTTCCCCATTCATTTCCCAGCATACATTTTTCTTTGGGTTTCCCAGTTAGTAATTTCTAAGTCCTAAGGGACGAATCGTAATTCCAAGTCCTAAGTGACTCCTAAAATTCTACGTCATACGTGGCGAGAATTCCTCCAAATTCCACAAATTCCAAGTCCTAAGACTCCTAAAATTCCACAGTCCTCAGACGTCTACGTCGCACGTGGCGAGAATTTCTCCAAATTCCAGTCCTCAGAGACTCCTAAAATTCTACGTCCCAAATTCACTCCTAAAATTCTACGTGGCGAGAATTTCTCCAAATTCCAGTCCTCAGAGACTCCTAAAATTCTACGTCGTACGTGGCGAGAATTTCTCCAAATTCCAGTCATTAGAGACTCCTAAAATTCTACGTCGCACGTGGCGAGAATTTCTCCAAATTCCAGTCCTCAGAGACTCCTAAAATTCTACGTCGCACGTGGCGAGAATTCCTCCAAACTCCAGTCCTCAGAGACTCCTAAAATTCTACGTCGAGACGTGGCGAGAATTTCTCCAAATTCCAGTCCTCAGAGACTCATACAAAAATTCTACGTCGCACGTGGCGAGAATTTCTCATTCCTGCGGGAACCCAAAATTAAGTCCTTTTGAGACATTATATAGTGTAGTTCACACACATCTAAGCCCTTACGGGACTGATCATTCTAGTTCGTTAGAACAACTCCTTAACTTCACGCTACAGCCGGCCAAGTCCGAGCGTGACAAAATCCAACTACGTCTTCCGAGACGCATATTAGACTTCGTTCGCCAAGAACAACCACGTCTTTCCAAGACACATCCAATTTTAACAAAGAGTCTTTTCAGACATATCCTATACCCATTATTCCAAGATGGCTAATACCAGAGCCCAACAAAACGAGGATTTCAAATTCTACATGTCCGCTGGGAAGGACATGGGACTTATCAAAAGATCTGAGAGCATGGGTTCAAGAGCGAGTGGACGATGCCAAGGCGGAGAGAGCAAGAGAACGTGGGAGAGAGAGAGAGAACGCGGAGAGAGAGAGAGAGGGCAAGAATTGCCCAAGAGCAGTTGAAGGAAAAAGAACATGCAGAGAGGGAGAGAGAACGAAGAATTGCCCAAGAACAACGGGAGGAAAAAGAACGTGCAGAGGAGAGGGAGAGAACGTGAAGAAAGAGAGAGAGACAGAATTGCCAAAGAACAACGAGAGGAGAGAGAACGTGAGGAAAGAGAGAGAGACAGAATTGCCCAAGAGCAGGAGAGAGAGAGAGAACGCGCCCATGAGCTCCAGGTGCTAGAACGACAGCATGCCACCCCCCCGCCCCCTGCCGCGGGAATGAGTGCCCTCAGCCAAGCTCACTCGTTCATGCCAAAATGGACCGAGTCCGAACCCGAAGTATGGCTTGAAAGGGCCGAACGAGTCCTGGAGTGCTGCGATCTCTCCCCCGCAGAACTCTCCCTTGTTCTCACTAAATTCCTGGGCTGAAAGGCCCTCGTTGCTTACCACGCCCTTCCCGCAGACGATCGGGGAAACTGGGAAGCCGTACGCCAAGCAGTTACGAAGGCGTACGAGATTACCCCCGAGCGGTGGAGGAGACGTTGGAGAGAGCAGCCCAGAGAAGCAGGCCAGACTTGGTCCGATTGGGCGTACCATTCAGAGCGGGCGTTGACAAAATGGCTCGATTCCGAAGGAGCCACTAACACCGCCGAGGTACTCGAGCGGTTTAAATTCGAGCATTTCCTGCGCTACGCCCCTCCTGCCCTCGCCACTCATATAGTGGAAAAAGCCCCAGCAACACTCACCGAGTGTTGCCGAATAGCAGATATGTGGAAACTCACCACCCTCAAGAAGGATCCATGGGGCGGAAGATAAATCCCCGTCCCTCCTCGGAGGATCAAATTCCCCACAAAAATGGGAACTCGGGCAAACCCCTAACTTGCCATTATTGCAAGAAAACTGGGGCATTCCTCCGAACAGTGCCGGAACAAGAAACCGGCTCCTCTCTCCCGGAAAACCGACAAATAACTCGCCTGCGCCTCCACAGGGGCAGCGTGGAAAGACTTTAGCCAGACCTTTGCACAGCGTGCAAGGTCTATGGCCATTCTCCGCATGGGCAAAATGCCCACGCAATAATAAATCAAATACTCCCACCGTCGCCTTGGCCGTCACAGATCCCCAGTCATTAGGCCCTCCCGCCGAAGGGCCTGTATACGTGGCCCCTCCATGAGGTAGCGAGCCCCGCGCCGAGTCACTGCTTTCGAGGACTCGGGCGCACAAATCTCCCTCATCCGAAGGGACAGAGTTCCCTACGGAGCTATCGTCAATAGACGAAAACTCGTCACGATCGAGGAATAAATCAATTTAAAATGATACTCCCTACGGTCCAATTGAGAGTCACAAGACCTCACCAATCCAAAATTTGCAATCTTGCAGTAGCAAGCCATCTTCCCGGAGGCTATGACGTCATCCTGGGACAGGACTTTCAGTCCCCACCGAAATCACGACAATCTAGGGGTCCCCATTCCCGAATCATTCTCTGCGCGGCGCGAGTAATCCTCCCCGCTTCTCCTCAGCCAAGACTGGCGCCCCTGGGTACCAGGAGGACGTGCAGTCCCCACCAGTGCCACCTGAGTACGATGTACAGTGGCCCCCTCGATCGGTTCCCGATCCACTCCAGTGCCCGGCCCTGCCTCAGTGCCAGTGCCAGGGCTCCCAATCAGATCTCCCTTCAGGAGATGCCAAATTCCTGCCGGTGCCACTTGCATGCCCCGAGCAGGGCCAAGCTTCGTCCGTCCTGACCGACGAGCCCCAGAAACCTCTGATAGCGCCTGACTCTGCCCTAGTGCCAGCGCCAGAGCGCTACGCCGATCTCCATTCACGGGATCCAACTCAGGACCCCTCTCTTCCCCGGCCTGGCACCGCTACCAGCGTCGGTCAGAGAGATGGTTCCTCCCGACCACCGCGAAGCTCACCTGCAGGTGCGGCCTCGCAACCCGTGCCTGAGCTGGTCAACGTTACCTGCGAGTCACCACGCCACCCCGACCGCCTCCTCTCTGCCTCAGCCCGTCGCCGACGCAATTGCAAGTCAGGATTCTGCCATATCTCACTTGGCCGATGAACTACAAGAGCCGCGACGGATCATGGTAGAACCCGCACGGAACACTCCTGCGTCAGCTGTCGCATCAGCAGGCCCAGGTGGTACTCCGTGCCGCCCTCCGTCGCGGGCCCTCCGCTTCCCCGGCCGAGGACGACTGTCCCATTAAGAAAGGCTCGAGGCGAAATTACCACGGGCGTGGGAATTTCCAGGTAGTTTACAAAGAGCTCTAGAGCTCCCATGGCACCTGTGCCACCATTTCATTTTTCGAAGGTCTTGGCACCCCTAATCCAGAAGGGGATGTCAGACCCTCCTCTATCTTCTTCTGTTCCTCAGGAACTGCTATCTCTTATCATCCTCTACTAATCTTCCCTTAAATTATCCCCACAAGAGGCAATTAAATACGGGATACCATTCCCACACAATGTACAAGTCATTAAGAATAACAGAGTGAGAAGTGGCACGCCCTTGCGCCCATACCTTGGCACCGGGCGTGCGTGTCAGCCCCTCCTGAAGGAGTCGCGCCCTTCGGTGCACTTTCCTCGCCCTGGGACTGAAGTGATAGTCCGGGCCGTAATTTATAGGCAAAGGACGATAAATTCCCGCCTAACACAATAAAACCCTCACTCTTTTTCCCTTAGCTCTTCTGCCAATATCATTTACTTTCTTTTAGTCATTTAGTTATCTTTATTTTAATGAATCGAGAGTCATAAAATCTTGCCCTTGTGATTTAAATGCCCCTTTCGTAAGCTCTGAGGGACGTGTCCCGCCTTTCATATGCGGTCAAGTTTCATTCGTAACGTCTTGGTAATTTTCCTTTTGTTATTATTATCCCTTTTCCCCTTCCATTCCTTCCAAGATCCTGTTTGTCCTACACATCTTTTGTCTGCTCGCCCGTCATAACATTGAGTACTCAGTGGACAGTGGATAAAATTAGCGTAGTTTAAGGTTAGCGAATTAAAACCTCGCGAATACTCTCGCCCGCATACGACTGTCAAATTCCCCAGTGTGTGGGTCATCCTCAGCTCGCTTGAACGATAGCTGAGCAAAGCACGTTAAAACGAAGATAAATTATCAATGCGAATATGTATAGTCATTACAGTATCGCGTAAAAGGGGATGTCATTTACAAAAATAAACGCTGTTTTTCATTTACACAGCCTCTTCAAGGCAGATTGTACTAACCGCATGCATTTTATCTAAAATTAAGTAACCGTGTATTTTAATTCTTGAACAATAACCTTTCTTTTTCATTTGTTGGCCATAGCCTCATATACGTGGTCCTATAATCTTAATTAATTCACAATTGTTCGAGTCACATTATAAAGTTACAGTGGGTAACCAAATCTAAAGTAATTATTCTTTTGCAAGTGTTTAAATCACTTTGCGTTCTGTTAACGAAAATTGTCCCAATGTGTTATTAAAAGTAATGTCACAGCTTCATAAAACCCTTAGGAGTAAAGTTCATTGCAAGGCAGAATGTAGAGTAACGTAAAGCATTTGCCGCTCATTCTGAATATCGATGTACACACCGAAGGAGGTATGTACATCATCTTGTATGGGGGAGGTATTATGATTAGCAAGAATTCGCTAGCAAATTGCCTCCCCTCCCCTCCTTTGTTGTTGTTGGTTGTTCTGTTTTACTGCCAGCCGGCCGATCGATAGACCATCTGTCTATCGACTTAAAAACAGGGGTTTAAAAGATTAAAGGCGCTCCCATTTTTGATAAAGATCTTTCCTTCGAGGCAAAAGTAATCTGGCTTGGGTGTTTCTCCTACAGGCCAAAACCTCCCCTGCGGGCAGCAGGTGCAATGAGTCAAAGCATCTGTGTTGGGCGCCCCCCCTGCCCCATAGGAGGGGATAAAAGCAAAAACCCACGAGGTCTCACACACACACGCAGGCTGGAAGATATGGAATGAAGACGTCCCCAACACCTGGCCCCATCGATGCCCTTGCATCCTAACCACGTGGCCCTTTCCAAAGTATACTTTTCCTCGTGCCCTTCGACCGTATTCCTCGAGCCCACACGCCATTGCTTGGAGTTTCGAGGAGTCCCCATCGCTTGCCCCTTTACGGAAGCCCTTGCATCTCACCACGTGGAAGAAACTCGCCCTCGAAATCGCAAGTCATCCACGGACTGCCTTCTACGCGCCCTCGAAAATCTGCTAAGGTAAAGTGCCCTGAAGAGCCCCATTTCAGTCACGCTTTTGTCTCGTAATATTTTCTTAAAGAGAAAGCCAGAAATCTCCCTTGTCTAATCGTCCGTGCGCCTCTTGCATCGGCAGTATTAATTCTTTATTACTCCTTTGGCACCCTCAGTGCAGCTTCGAATTCATTATTCTTTTGTCTATTTTCATTACTGGCGTATAATGTGCATATCTCTCATTTCAGAGGATCCTATCGTGGAAGCTTCTCGGACTGTGGCTGGAATTCCCCAGTTTCATTCAATCTACTGAGTTCCTCTTTCCCATACTAATGTCATTTATGTAAATACACTACTTTAAATGTGCCCACGTGTTTTACGTAATATTTCCCTCAGTAACCAGAGCCCTATGCTCATATGAAATTCTCCTTTGTTTTCCTCTTTTTTACGTTTTCCCGTACCCACGAAGTCAGAATCACAAGCTAAATTACCTTAAATTGTTGCTACCTGTCTCACAGAGCATATTTCAAACTAAAACCACGGAAAAACGTAAATATATATATATATATATATATATATATATATATATATATATATATATATATATATATATATATATATATATATATATATATATATATATATATATAAATATATATTTATATATTTGTATAAGTATATATATTAAAGTCTTTTGATTATCCTTATTTTCGTATAAATAATCCCAGGATTATAAATATAATATATTAACAAATATATAGTATATAATGCTTATTCGGTTTAGTAATGTTCAATATATAATGGTTTCGGCTTAGGCATATTAGGATGTTAAATTATATATATACAATATTGCGGTTTCACCCCCATTTTTATCATGATAGTATAGAGGAATTGCTTATATCTGTTCATTGAAGATCTCATGGTTTATAAAATATAACCAAATGAAATATATAGTAAATTATATTAAAAATAATAAAAATTTCCATATATACATTATAAGATATAAAATTAAAATATATATTACTTATGCCGCATTATTAAATAATAAGCATTAATTTTTTGTTAGTATATTATATTAGGTGCTATTAACCTTTGGCAATACTTCGGTACATAAAATAAATTCCAATCATATATATGTTTGGAGTTCTATAATGTTCCTTTATATGGGTATAATATGATTTAAAATTTATCATACATACCATATAATATATATATATATATATATATATATCATATGTATTATGGTGGGTATATCATATAATGTTCTCTCTCTATATCGGTAAATCCCCACAATATTTTATATTTAATAATCATTTGTAATTATTAATCCCCATTCCCTATATCTTATCATTTCAGGAATTTCATAAATATATATATATTTTATTAGATAAATAAGAAAAAGAATGAAAATTATCTATTACTTGTTTTCCTTTCAATTAACATCACTGCTTGAAAACCCACTTGTCAAGTACTCGTAACTTGGTAATGAAAGTTTATTGTAAAAGTTTTCATTTGTCCTAGTTTCTCATTTTCACTCCATGGTTTAAATACTATTGTTGATTAATTTCCCTTTACAGTATCAGTTTTCGTAATTTAATGAAGTTTTTACACTGTGCATTTCACTCAACGGAAAAAGCCTTTTTAATCATTAAGAACTTGATAAACAGATTGCCAAATTGAGAAATACTGAAAAACCAAGGATTTAATTGATGGTCTTGGGTTGTCTGGATTGGGTACAATGTTTAGCTCTGCTGGGTAATAATAGCATTATATGAGAAAGGCATATTAATACTTGATAAATTAAAACACAATCTAAATTGTACAAAATTAAATTGCTGAAGGTTTAAGGAAGGTGACATCAATTTATGATCAGGCAATTTGCGGATTAACACTGATGACTGATATCGACAATGAGTCAACGGTTCTTAGCACATAAAAAAAAAAGGAACGGAAATGAGAATAGGAATAAAAGAATGGACAGAAGAACCTTCTAATCAGTCTTTACATTAACTTCTGAGTGGTGATTAAGTGAATCAACATCAATGGAGCCACTATCATTTTGACTTCTTAAGGGAAACCTCCAGGCAAATGGAATGGTTAAAGGCTCGCTGGAACAAATGGAGTTGGGAAATCAAGAGCGAGTGCTTCGACTGTTATGGTGGTTCATCTCAGCCTCTCCCTTTGACCTCCGTCCTGGCCTTATATGATCTCCCCAAAATGCTGGCTGCCAGTGCCTCGATCATGTCAGGTTCACTGGTGGGCGAATACCATTAGATATCAGTTCGAATGTATCCCAAGGACAAAGAGCTATCTGGAATAAAGGATCTTCAGCCAGCAGATCATAAAGAATAACTGGGAGTGACGCTTTGTTGAGGCATAGGAGGGGTATAATGAAAGAGAACTCTGGACCTGGATGAATCTGTTGTCAGATTTAAGCTTGAAAATCAAGGCATAGCAGAAGGCTCGTCTCCTGGGGCTCGGAATGTGACTTCTCAAATTGGAAACATGGCAAAGTGAGAAGTATTAATAAATACTTCTGGCATCTCGCCCTAAGGACAAGACGTTTTACACCTTGTTCAGGTGTGAACGTCTGCAAGTGAGCCTAATTTTTTATGTTATTGTCTCTCTCCTAAAGCCTTCACAAAATGGGGCAGGATAATACTACTAAGGTGTCTGTTTTTAATAATGAACAACAGTTGAGCTGCTATGTTTGAATACTTAGGCAGAAGCTGCAAAGGTTAATACTGCTTTGCGTAAATTTTAATATAAAATGGATTAACTTGTGGTTAAGCCACTTATGCAAATGATACAATAGAGATACTTAAGGAATTACAAATACAATGTTTCATGCATATAGGCTAGATTTATTTAGAGGTTAGGTAAAGACCCAAATTAGTCAAAATAAAGTACAGTTTCATACAACACTAAAAACCTTTATACATTCATTTGGCTACTCCTTTGGTGAGTGCCATGCTACCTTGCTGAGGTGGTGGCACTATGCCTGGTGTAGCACTAGTGTCATCAGGGCCTGGTGGCTCTGTCATCTACAATAAATTTTCCCTTCAGAGCTTTTAAAATTTTTTATGCAAGCAATCGCATGAAAGGAAGGTTAAAGACTTTAACTAGAGGGTCTTAGTTTAACACTAATGCAGTGGTCAGAGGTCCATTTAGTAGGAGTTAGGCCAGGTAAATGGTAAATGGTTACAAAGTTTAAAGTTAATTTACAAATGATTCAGGTTACAAGAGAAAATTAAGTGAAGCGTATATAACATTAGATTAACAACAATTAACTTTAAACTAGAATAAATATTACAAATAGTGAAATGTGCAACTACTGTAGGAGTAATCTGCCATCCTACTCTGGTTTGGGTGCCATATTACTCAAGTAAAGTGAGTGTGGTCCAGCACCCAAGGGGCATTTGGCTGTGAGGGACTGTGCAGGGGTTAGTGTCTGGATAGCACATCTACTATTTTGTTTTCAGTACCTTTCTGTGCTCAGTCTTGCAATTGTAGTCCTGCATGTCCAAACATCATCACATTAGGTGCTTGTTCTGGTTTCTAAGGGTAGTTAGGTATTTTAAGGGATTATGATCCGTAAGGACAATGAATGGGTATTTGTGGTCTGCATAGTAGGCCTCAAAGTGTTCCATGGCCAATACCATGCCTAGTAGCTCCTTTTCAATGGTACTGTATCGAGTCTGAACTAGAGTTATTTTTTTGGGGTAGTAGGCTATTGAGTGCCAAATATCATCTTTTACCTGAAACATAATGGCTGTGATGCCTACATCGCTGGAGTCCACTGCCATGTAAAATGGTGCTCATAATCTGGAGTGTGTAGGACAAGCTGACTGAAGAGCACAGCCTTGAATTGATCATATGACTTCTCACACTCTGCTGTACTATGGAAAGTTTGGTTCCCTTTGAAGAGATGGTTATAGGGGCGGCGGTGTCGGAGAAGTTAGGCATAAAATGTCAAAAGTATTAAACCATGCCAACGAATCACTGCATTTCCTTCTTGGTCATGGGGAATGGCATATGCCTAATTGCTTGGACATTTGCATCCTTTAGCATTAGTTTACCATTTCCCACTATATGCCAAAGGTATGTGATTTCTGCCACGCCGAACTGACATTTTTTGAGGTTAGCTACTAACTTAGATTGCTGGGGTGCTGCTAGATCTTGGGTGAAGATGTGGAGATGTTCCTCCTATGAGTTGGTGTAGATTACAATGTCTTCAAGGTAGATGACACAATTCTTGATACCATCTAAGATCTTGTTCATCAGCCTCTGCAAACAGCTGGGAGCTTTCTTTAGGCCAAAAGGCATTACCTTATACTGGAAGAACTCATCCGGCATTGTGAACATGGTCAGGGGGCGCACTCCTCTGATAGGGGCACCTGCCAATATCCTTCCTCCCGCTTGATCTTCCTGAGGAAAGGAGCGCTTCCAAGGCTGTCCACACAGACTTTTATTCGCAGGAGGGGGTATGGTTCGGGTTTGGTGACCTCATTAAGTTTACAGAAGTCTATGCAAAGCTGATATCCCCCTCCTTCCTTAGGAACAAAGACTACTGGAGAAGACCATGGGCTGTGGCTGTCCTCAGTCAGGGCAAGGTCGAGCTGTAGTTGGACTTGCACCTTAATCCTCTCTCCCCATTATGGATTTACCCAAGAGTAATCCTGGGCAATTGGTTTTGTTCTCCAACAGGTGAATGGTGTGCTCCAGGACGTCTGTGCAACCAAGGCAATCCTGGATTACCTGTCCCATCATTGGTTTGGATCAAGACCTGGAGTGATGTGTTGGAGGTTTGCCAAGACCTCAGAGTTTGTGGCAGGGGACTAGGGGCTCGTGATAGTGACTACCAGGGGCACTTGAAGTCTGTTGTGTCCTGCCATTTTCCTCCTTCTCTTTTCTTTCTTTGTATGGTTTTAGCAGATTCACATAGAGCCCTTTGGGCCTCCTCTGGCCGCAGTTCAGAAGGTAATTGAGGGTTCCCCTTTTCCCCAATATTTTGTGAAGGTCTGTGAACTGGGTCTCTAGCAGACAAGTGGCTCCAGTGCAGAAGACTAGGACCTGGTCTCTGATATTAAAACGGTATTTTTGCCTTTTTGTCAAGTTATAGCTTGACTCGTTCTTGGGTCACTTCCTCCATGGCTTGAGCTACATCCCAGGCTGCTCGGAGTTTATTTTGGATGCTCAGGAGTTCCTTCACTCAGTCTGCCTTTGTTGGTTTCACCCAGGCCTCATATAGGATATCGAGCTGCCCTCTCGTGGAGTGGCCATACAGGAGCTCGAATGGGCTGTAGCCTAAGGTTTCCAATGGGCCTTGATGAAGGGCTAAAAGGGCATGAGGCAGGCTTTCCTCCTGTGGTCCTCTGCTTTCAAGTTGGAACTTTGATAGTGTGGAGGTCAGAGATTGGTGGAATTGTTCTATGATTCCTTGACTTTCTGGGTGGAAGGGAGTGGAATGAAAGTGTTTGATCCCATGACTAGCCATACTGTCCCAGGATTCCTTGGACATGAAATGTCGTCCTTGATCACCATGTATGGTGGCAGGGAAACCAAAACAACAAAAGAACTGAATCAGGGTTTTGATAGCATTCTTTGAAGTCTTACTTCAGACAGGATGACCTTGGGATAGAGCGTAAAGTGATCTGTTATGGTGAGACAATGGGTGTTTCCCATCCTGGTTTTGGCACATCCTTAAAGCGTCTCACAGTCTATGACAATGTCCCGGAAGGGGATACTGACCGATGAAATTGTTTGGAGTTTGGCTTTTAGAACGACCTCATTTGGGTTTCCCACTGTTTGACAGATAGGGCATGATGCTATGTAGGTCTTTACTGCGGTCGTAATCCGGGCCACTAGAATTTGTCTGAAATGGCCTTGGCAGTTTGGGTGACACCAGAGTGTCCCCCGATCCCATCATTAACCAATTTCAAAACCTTCAGCTGCAACTTCCTGGGTACTACTATGCACCAGTGGATTACCTGAGTAGGTTTTTGTAGTTCCCGGGTTAGCCAGTAGAGTACCTCATTCTTGAGCAAGTAGTCACTCTCAGACAGATTTTTGATGTCTCCAATGTTAGTTATGGCATCAGCTTGAAGGCGCTGAAACTGGAAATCTTTGGTCTGAGACCTGATGAGGTGAGCCATGTCTAGAGTGGGTGTGGTAGCATCTACCCCTGTAATCAGGAGAGCAGCAACCAGATGGGTGTTGTCTGGAGCATGGTCAGTATCTGGCTGCTCCTGCAGCCAGGAAACTTCAGCCAAGGAGTGGTCTGCAGAGAAAGGATCGTTGGACGTATTCATTGCCTCTTCCTCTGGGTTGTCTGTAGGGGTAGCTGTCATACAGTATAGAGGAGCCAAGGAATCTCTCCACCATAGGAGGTCTTGCCTTAAGGGTAAGGGGCGTCTGGTCGAGAGGGACTGGACCAGCACGAAGAGGTGTTCTCTCACCTGTGAGGGGTCACCAGTGATTGCCTTTATGCAGATGGTAGGGAGGTCCATGGCATGCCCATTGACCCAGCATATGGTCATCCTCTCATCCTTGCGAATGGTGGCACCAGAAAGTGATTAAAGCTCATATGCCATTGTAGAGTCAGGTAGATCCTTAGCTAGTTTCATTACAAGGGCAAAATCTGTTCAGGGGAAAGGAGTAAATTAATCGAGGCTAACAGCTTACTTAATACAGACCTTCATGCCCAAAAGGGAGTGAAGGTCTTTTTAAGGGTGGATGCTATTATAAATATTATCTGTTCGACCTCTCTGCCTTTTTTGAAATCGAATACAATTAAGTCTAACATTAGAGTTGGGAGGAGTAAATGCCTCTTGCAAGAGACAAGGGATCAGGAAGTAGCCGGAGTTTTGATCAGACCACAACCGTCAAAGGGGTAGGAATTTTAGTTTAGAGGGATATAAGGCGGGGTAGTTTTCCTAGGACAAACCTTAGATAGACTGTCCCTTAAGCTCACTTTTATATGACCTTTGTACTGGTGAGTTTTTTGTAATTTTTCGGATGCTACCTGTGCCTTAGCGTGGTGAGTGGAATCAGCCCCGGAGTGGACTTCCTGTTGGGTCGGGACCTCCTCTGTGGGAGACCTTCCCCAATGCCACTTCACAGTCATGCTACC
>NC_089741.1:68990430-68995430 GCF_040412425.1 Macrobrachium rosenbergii
GCTGTGCACACAAGAGCTACTCCCTAATAACAAATGACAAATACAAGAGAAAATATATGAAAATTCCAAAACATAATAATTTTACAGAAAACATACGTATCATAAAACATATCATTATATTCGTCCCCTAAGAAGATTAATTATCCCGGGTTTGAATCCAGCGATTTGGATTGGGACAAATAATCGACATTTATATTGTTCATTCCAAAAATTGTTCTCTCTCTCTCTCTCTACACAGTATGGTTATACATAGATACAATCCAAAAGGAATAATGAAATCTGACAGCAACTTAGCATCCTCATCTAAGGAAATTTGATAATATCATTTCAACAAGTCTGTTTTGGAAACAAACTTGGTTTGCCCAATCTTATCAAGTAATTGATCAATCAGAGGCAAGGGATAATTGTAAGCCACACTGATGGAATTAAGTTTCCCATAATCAGTACACATCCTAAGTGAGCCATCTGGTTTCTTCACTAACAAACAAGGAGAACTGTAATGACTTGAACTGGGTTCTGCTAATCCCTGCTGCAATAAATATTCTACTTCTTTTTTCAAAACATCTTGATGAAAAGTTGATACAATGTAAGCTCTTTGTTTAAAAGGTTTTCCATCTTTTGTGATCTTTATCTCATGCTTTGTCTAATTGGTACACCTAGGTACATCTGTAAAAATTTCAGGGAAACTTTGAATCAGTTCACTTAATTCATTGCTTTGTTCAACACTCAGATGTTTCAGTTTGTTCTCCAAATTTTCCAATATTGAAGAATTGTTCGTCTTGTTTTCAGCTCCCAATCCGTAGCCATCATCGTCCTCTGTAGATGAAGTTGTTTGGGCTATAGACACTGTTTCAGTTCTAGTCTCTGAGAAGTAAGGTTTCAAAAGGCTCACATGTATCTTCCCCTGTAGTTTCCTTCTCCCTGGTGTTCAATCACAAAAGTTCAGTCACTTAACTTCTCTATTATCCTATAAGGACCTTGAAACTTATTTGTAAGGGGAAATCTTTTCACTGGTAAGAACACTAGAACTTGCTGTCCAACACTGAAATTTCTTAGCTTAGTCTTAGCATCAAATTTCATTTTCATTTTCTCTTGACATATTTTAAAATTTTATAAAGAGAATTTTCTAATTTCTCTTAACCTTTTCCTCAAGTTCTTCACATATTCTCCTTGGACTTTTTCTTGATTCTCTCCCCAGTTCTCTGCAAGAATCTTCATGGACCTCTCATGTCTCGACCAAAAATCATTTCATTTGGTGAACTCCCCATACTTTCTTGATAAGCATTCCTAACTTCAAATAACATCAAAGGTAAACCAGCATCCTATTCCCTTCCTGATTCATTACAGTTCTTTGTTAACATACTTTTCAAGGTCTGGTGGAACCTTTCCAAGACTCCTTGAGTCTCTGGATGGTAAGCAGTTTATAAGTGTTGTTTCACTCCTAACCAGTTCATCACTTCCTGGAATAATTTTGAAGTAAAGTTCGTTCCTCAGTCGCTTTGCACAATTTCTGTTATTCCAAACTTGGAGAAAAACTCCACCAACTTCTCAGCAGTTACCTTTGCACTTATACTTCTTACAGGAATCGCCTCAGGATACCTTGTTACTGGACACATTAATGTAAACAGATATTCATTTCCTTTCTTTGTTTTTGGAAGCGGTCCAACCACATCTATAATCACCTTGCTAAAGGGTTCTCCTCTAACTTCTATGGGTTGTAGGGGAGCTTTCTGAATGGTTTCATTCGGTTTTCCAGCTATCTGGTATGTGTGACACTCACTGCAAAATTTCCTAACATTCTTGTGAAGTCCAGGCCAGAAAAGATATTCCATAACCTTCTCAACTGTCTTCCTGATTCCCATATGTCCAGACTCATGTGCTACTGCTACCACTTGCTTCCTCAACAGATATGGAATCAAAATTTGATGATATTCCCCCAATCCAGCATTTCCTGGAATATCTGCAGGTCGATGCTTCCTCATCAGCAATCCTTCCTTTAGATAATAACAGGTTGGAGTCTGTTGCATCTCTTCGTGATCAACAACTCTGAAGAACAAATCAGGCAACGTTGTATCCTTCTTCTGCAGTTCTATTAGCTTCTCTCTAGTCACTTGACCAATTTCAAGGGTTGAACTCTCAATATCCGCTAACTCTGCTACTATAGTTTCACTACTATCTTCAGGAACTCTTTGACCATGCTGAGTCTCTTCAATAACAACTGGATCCTCTTCTTCTTAGATACTTTCTTTATTACTAACACTAGGGAAACCTTCACTTTCCTGGAATAGTACTCCTAAGCTCAAAGATCCTTCTGGTATATGTAACTCCTCAGTTTCTTCACTTGCAAACGTAGCTCTCTTGATACTCCTGGTAGTTACACAACTTGGGAACAGGTGGGGGTTTTTGGGTTTTTCTTCTCTATCTCTACTGAAGGACTAATCCTCAACAGTTTGTCACTATAGGGCATGGGACGAAGGGTACACCACCAACTTCATTACCCAGTAAAACATGTACACCTTCAACAGTTAGTGAGTCCTTTCGAGCAAAATAAATACTTCCTGTCACCAATTCACAGGACAGATGCAAGCGGCATACAGGAGTTACTTCCTCTCCTCCTATACCCTTCAAAATAGCTGAATCTCCAGTGAGAGTCTTCTCCAACTGTGGGTGAGCACCACGAACTACTAATATCTTGACTGGTACCTGCACACTCAAGGAGGGAGTTGTCAGCATACCTTCATGGATATATTGCTTAAAAGACTCCACACAGCTCAGCCACTCACTGCTTGAGGTTACATTTCCACTGGTTGCTAAACACTCAGCTTGTCTAGTGTCAGTGTTCCCCGCATTATTCCTCATAGTTGGCTTCACCTGGCTACCTATTACCACTTGTCCAACTGGCTTGGTCTACTGTTGTGTCTTATAACAATCTCGACTGTAGTGTCCTACTCTTCCACACTTGTAGCAGACAGCATTAGTCTTCTGTATCTGTCTTGAGAAACTGGAAGGTGAGGGGTTTACCATTTAATTGTTGAGGGGTATATCCTGGCTTTGTACTGGCATAGCCACTAGAAGGGTTTCTTATATCAATGCTCCTAAAATTCGATTGAGACCTATATCCTGTGAGTTGTTGGTTCTGGTACTTAACATTATAATTCCTTCTGCTACTGATGATATTATAATCTTCACTCAGTGTGGCAGCTTTGTCAAGTTTCTTAACCTCTCTCTCTCTTTCTTAAATAAACTCTTATGTGTTCAGGAATTCCTCTAAAATATTGCTCTAAGACTACTAACTCTTCAAGTTCATCCATAGTTTTAACTTTAGCAGCCTCCAAGCATCGTTTGAAACATCTTACTTTATAGGCATAATCCAAGAAAGTTATCTTGTCATCCTTTCTCAAAGATCTGAATCTTTCATTGTAATATTCAGGGGTCATCTGGTAAACTTGTAACACATTGTGTTTCAGTACACTATACTCTTTACATTGATCAACTGATAAGGCTAAATAGGCACTTCTTCCTTTGCCAGCGAGAATACAAGACTGACCATTTATCCTCTGGCCATCCCATACCTGTAGCCTCTTTTTCAAAGTGCTCAAAAACTCATCCGGAGCTTCTTCTGTAAACTTTGGAATTAACTTCTGCACTCTTACTACATCAAACACAGGGTCTGAGTTACCTTGGATATAGTTATACGGGGTTATAGGTAATGTGGATCGAGCTCTGATTAACTCCAAATCCCTTTCATGTTTTGCTCTTTCTCTTTCTGCTTCTTCTTGCCTCCTTGCTCTTTCCCTACCCTCTTTTTCTCTTTCCCGGTCTTCTTTTTCTCTTTCACCCGGCATCTGCAGCTTAAGCAACTTTTCTTCTGATTCTAGTACCTTCAATCTACACAAATTTTCTTCTCTTTCTAAATATCTAAGCTCTACTTCAGCATCACTGTTCTCCTTCTCTTGCTCCTGCTTATATGTAAATTCTATCTCAGCTGCATTCAACAATTCATATGCCTCATTTAGCTCTCTATCTACTTTACCAGAGTCTATCAATGTTTGAATTGCAATACCTTTGATTTGTGCCTCAATCATACCACTAGTCACATTACCCCTACAAGAGACTGCTAAATCAATCCACTGTGCCTTAGTTAGGTTAGATTCAGATAACTTTCTGATGGATGGAGCGGCTAAAAACTCCTGAACTTCAAACAGAGCCATTCTCTCTCATTTCCTCAACTAAATATTTTACAATACAATTCAAAATAACTTTGTGGTCACTCTCCTATCACAATATATCCCTAACACCACCAGTATGAACCATAAATCAGAGTGATATTTTGATTTGTTCTCCCTGGTCTGGGCACCAAATGATATTGTCACGAAGTGACCAAGTACCTGGTTATCACACAACTTGTCACAAACTCCAAAAATTCACCTCACTTCAGCCAGATACCTAAACAATAACAATAAAATTATGACTGAACACTCTAAAGGTAACAGTGACCCCTTAAAACTTGCTTATCACTTGAAAAATCAAACTAAGTTTATCAACTTATGTGTGAGGTCTTGAGATATACTAGATAAAGAAGGACATTACTCCATCAAACAACTATAATTGTTTCCCTGGTTTTCATTCACTTCCATTTGTGGGAGAACAAAACATGTCTATCACTTACCTTGTGCATACACAAATAACCCTATTCACTGGTGGTCAAAAATGAAACACTGTCCTTTTAAAAAACTTTAAATATAAAAAATTTATTTCTAATTTCAAAAGTTATAATTAGAATTCACAATCTGATAAAATTTACCATTACTTGAAAACAACACAAGACTTAATTAATTCTTAAACAAGGTTTATTCACAAAACTTTAATTTATTAAGAAATTATGTTAACTAAGCAAAATTCAAACTATAAAAATTTACTCAATATTTGAAAAAGAAATCTTAACAAATGTAAACCATACCAAGTATGCATTGTTAAAGTATCAACATATGTAAAATGTT